>NW_009704067.1:0-220 GCF_000703405.1 Apaloderma vittatum
CGGGGAAGGGGTGGGAGAAAGGGAGGAGCCAGGGAGGAGCCAGGGGGTGGGTTCTGCTTCACCTCTATTGCCAAAAAAAAGGAAGCCTAGGGAAAAGAGTGGGTCCGCTGCTCAGTGAGGCGGGAGAAATGACAGCGGAGGATGCAGAGATGGCAGAACTACTGAATGCCTTGTTTGCCTCAGTCTGTACTCCTAAGGCCAGCCCTCAGGGCTTCCAGCC
>NW_009704067.1:350-934 GCF_000703405.1 Apaloderma vittatum
AGGGAGTGTATCCACGGGTGCTGGGAGAGCTGGCTGATGTTGTGGCTGAGCCACTCTCCATCATCTTTGAAAAGTCATGGGGAATGGGAGAGGGGCCCAAGGACGGGAAGAAAGCAAATGTCACTCCAGTCTTCAAAAAGGGCAAGAGGGAGGATCTGGGAAACTGGGTCAGCCACACCTCCATCCCTGGGAAGATGATGGAGCGGCTCATTCCGAAGGCCATCTCTAATCAGTTGGAAGAAAAGAAAGGTATCAGGAATAGCCAGCATGGATCTACCAAGGGGAAATCCTGCCTGACTAACCTGTTATCCTTCTACAAAGACGTGACCAAATGGGTTGATGAAGGGAGAGCAGTGGATGTCACATACCTCAACTTCAGCAAGCCTTTCGATACTGTCCCCCATAACATCCTCAAAGGAAAACTCAAGAAATGTGGGATAGGTGATTGGACCGTGAGGGGGATTGCAAACTGGCTCAGCAATAGAGTTCAGAGGGTTGTGATGAGGGAAACAGAGTTGAGTTGGAGGCCTGTGGCCAGTGCTGTTCCCCAGGGATCAGTGCTGGGTCCAGTCTTCATTAGCGAC
>NW_009704067.1:1008-4786 GCF_000703405.1 Apaloderma vittatum
AGGCTGTGCTGCCATCAAGTGAGATCTGGGCAGGCTGGAGAGCTGGGCAAAGGGGAACCTCATGAAGTTCCATAAGGACAAGTGTAGAGTCCTGCATCTGGAGAGGAACAACACCAGGCACCAGGACAGAGTAGGGGATGTCCACCTGGAAAGCAGCCCCGTGGAGAGAGACCTTGGAGTCCTAGTGGAGAGGGAGTTGTCCATGGGACAGCACTGTGCCCTTGTGGCCAAAAGGGCCAATGGGATCCTGAGGGGCATTAAGAAAAGTGTGTCCAGCAGGGCTAGGGAGGTTCTCCTCTGTGGAGCACAAAAATACTGTGTCCTTGGTACAGCGAGATATGCTCAAATTAGCTGGATATAGGCCCCGGGATCCGCTAACACAGGGAGAGAAGAAGATGTAAATGTAATTTGTTTCTACAGAACTTAATTATTGTAGCTGAAAAGCATAAACATGTTGGTCAAGCTCCCTTAGATAAAGGGAGCTAAAGCTAACCTGTTTTTAGTGGAAAAGTACTGTTACTGCTAAGACAAGTATAAATATGTGTGTCTGCTTGCAATAAAGCTGTTTTTGATCCGTCTCATCAGTCTGTGCCTCGATACGCCACACTCCTCCCTCTCTACTCTGGCCTGGTGAGACCACACCTGGAATTCTGTGTCCAGTTTTGGTCTCCCCACTCAAGAGAGACAGGGACCTACTGGAGAGAGTCCAACAGAGAGCTACAAAGATGATTAAGGGAATTGAACATCTCTCCTGTGAAGAGGGACTGAGAGAACTGGGGCTGTTTAGTCTTGAAACGGCTGAGAGGGGATCTTATTAACGTTTATAAATATCTGAGGGGTGGGTGTCAAGAGGAAGGAGACAATCTCTTTTCAGCAGTGCCTAGCAAGTGAAGAAGAAATAATGGGTTTAAGTTAGAACATCCACCTCAGCATGAGGAGAAACTTCTTCACTGTGAGGATGCTGGAGCCCTGGCACAGGCTGCCCAGAGAGGTTGTGGAGTCTCCTTCTCCGGAGACTTTCCAAACCCACCTGGACACATTCCTGCGTGACCTGCTGTAGGGGATCCTGCTCTGGCAGGGGGGCTGGACTAGATGATCTCCAGAGGTCCCTTCCAACCCCAAACGTTCTGTGATTCTCTGAATTTACTGTTAAACTAATTAAATCTGGCCGTAGAAGCTGCGCTATTGCTGTATCATCAAAATGCTGTATCAGCTAAGGCAGTACCCTAGTTTGGTCCCTAGTGATGTAATCACAGGACATTTTTAGGCATTTCCACAAGATCTTTCTTTTTTTTAGAAACAGATTTATTCCCACGGGTGGCTATACAGAGATCACTACCGTCTCATCTGCTTTTCTGCATGGATTATTTTCTTCACAGTGTGTAGTCTCAGAGGGCCAGGAATGTGATTTTCGAAGCATTTTTACCGGATTTTCAAATGTTTTTGCACCAGGAACTGAAGAAAAGCTGTTCTGAGAACAGAGGTTTTGGCAGCAGGCGTGTATGGGTCCCAGTTACCCCTGGGATTTCTGGTGACAGATCCCCAGGGTGCCATTTCCTCTATCCTGCTCCAAAATATCCTCTTTTGACTCCATTGCACGAGCAAGCATGTAACTAACCTTTCTTTGATGAGCCAGAGCCTCCTCTTTGTCGTTTACCTGAGTATTTGTTTAAAAGAGAAAGAAAAGAACGTAGTTTATGAGCTGAGAACAAGGCAGTGTATGTATATCAACAATTATACGTGCTCCCCTAAGGACCCACAATGAATAGTTCTAAAAATACCAACCAAATCTATCAACATCTTCAGGATTTCATGAGGATTGTCTAGCTCTTCAACCTTCCTACAGTCCACATCCGATGAGAGCAGGCCCGATAGTTTTTGCCCCAGACTGTTCTTGTTCCCCTGTAACTTGACATGTCCTAAGGAAAATGTAAGTACAAGAACTATGGAATTGTGTAGGAAGAGAAAAACAACTTTGGAATAAAATGACATAAGGTATTTAAAATTTTCAAAGTTCTTAAAAAATATTACAAAAAATTATTAAAATTATTAAATGTTTGTATCAGGATATAGAGCATGGACACAATGATGTCAGCATAGGGGAAACAGGTATTCAGGATTTATGCTGTTTTAGTATTATACCCTGAGGGCACTCAAGGAATCCGGAAGACCCACCAAACTTCTAACCCTCGCAACTCCAGGTCAACGGCTGGACATAAACATATCTTGAAGTGCCATTTTAAAATTCTACTCTGTTTTTTGAATACAACATCTGCAGTGAAATATTTCTTATTATCCTTTTTCTTAAAGGAGAAAAGGGCAATAATTATTCTTCCTCCTTTACAGAGTGCTTTGTAGCTCACAGATAACCATGCAAAGCATAAGAAGAGTAATAAATACTGATATAGATACACATACACAGTAAAAAATGTATCGTAATTAATATTTTAGTGAAAGCCCAGTACGTATTTTTTGCATTTCCCCTCCTTAACTCCTGCATAGAGATAATTTAAAAAAAACCCAGCACATTAAATTGCTGACAGCATATAGAATGGCCAAGCTAAACTTGCCAGGTGACAGCTATCCTGTGCTGTTTTCATAACAGATGTCTTTAATATCCAGAATATTATCATCATCCTGGATAACAGTTTATTTATCTGAGCATATATTTACTCAGATAATACAATTCATGAATGTGTAATATGAAAGTGCTACATTAAAATCCCAGACTGGTAGCTCCAGTGTCCTGCAGTTGTACTTATATATCCCACTTACACACAGACACTCTGCCCTACACACGCAAAACCCCTGGTAGAAATTCTCCAACTATGTAACACACTACTTGTCATATGTACAGTTTTGACATAGCTTTGTTCCTTTTCTCTTTACTCTTCAGAAGCCTCAGTCACCAATCAAACCACAACCACACATTTAATGCAGTAAGAAAGTCTGCCTGTGCTGCTTGCCAGCTAACTCTTTCCTAGCCAACCATTATAGATGTACAGCATGCCCAGTTACCATCATCTTTCAGACGTCTCCAGTTTATAAATTTTGTTTCCTTCTTAATCTTTATCACTTCTGCAAGCCTCAGGGCTTGGTCCTTCCGCTGCATTAGCTGCTGCTCAAATGCAATTCTGAAGGCATCTGCCATTATATAAGCTTCATCTTTACTCTTCTTCAGATTTTCAATCTGGTTTTAATTCGGAGAAAATTTAAAGTGTATTAAGCAATTTGGAAGCAATAGCAGATATAAAATGTATAGTAAGAGACAGAAGGAAAACATTAATACAGAAAACTTGTAAATACATATAATCAGGGAAGCAGAAACCAATCGATGTGTTTTCTTGACATGTTAGGAAATACATGTGTAATGTGTTTTGAAGTCCTTACCCTTTCTCTTCTACACATAAACACACCACCACTCCCCTACACAGACAAGGTGCCAGCACTGCCTGTTTATCTCTGCACGTGCAGAAGAGCTTATGGAGGGCATATGCCAGTTGAGCTAGGAGCAAAAGAATGGTATCTGTATCAGCGATAATAACTTTGGTACAAAAGGGACATGACCACACTCATTTTCAAAGCCAGTATAAGTTAACTGGAGCTTCTGCACCGGGACCATAAGGACAGCTACCACATTTGCAGACTCTAAGATAAATGAGAATAAAAAATCTTAAACTAGAATTTCACTGAATTGAAAGCCTTAACAGGTCGAAAATCATGTTATCTATTTAAGCGTGATGCAAATACATAGTTTTCAGGAAGAGCGGCTTCCTGA
>NW_009704067.1:4817-14807 GCF_000703405.1 Apaloderma vittatum
CTGACCTAGTTGGGTGTGCATGCTTGTGAGTGCTGACGTCAACAAGAGGGAGGGGTGAAATGCATGACCAGGAAGGAAGGAACAGGGTCAGTGGTAGTCCATACCCATGCTTTGAGTTTATTTATACTGTATTTGTATATTCTTCTCACTCTGCACATTTATAGAGCGCATACACTTAAGGGTGTTTTTTCCTTTTTTAGCTTAAAAAATATGGGTGGAATGAAATATAATGAGAGGTTTTGGGTTTTTTTACTGGTAAAGCTGACTAATACCATAATTACAGTTGTATATCAGCAAATGTTAGGGCATTACAAGCATTGCAAATAAACATTACATTATGTCTGAGAAGCACTCTTGCTTTAAGACACATCAGTTAGTATAAGCTACAGTAGAATGTTTCTGGCTTTATTTGGTTTTGAGCACAAGCACCCCTCTGCTTGTTCATATCTAAGCCAAGCAGTGTTACCTCTTGCTTGAGATGAAGAAGTTGCTTTCGAGTTACAGCTGCCTTTTTAGCACAGGGACAAGGTTGCCCTCCAGAAGTATTGCAGGTGCAGGCTCCAAGAACTGCCAGCTTAAAATCCAAAACAAACCACTAGTTAACTATCTATCTGCATATACAACTCAATCCAAGAGATGACACATGACTAGCAAAAAAACATCCTGAAACTAGAAAGGGAGTGTAAGGGTCAGGGGAAAAAAAAATCTAGAAGAGATTTAGGCATTATGTCTTTTGACTCACAAATCACGCATGTGAAACATGTATTTCTGCAAGACAACCTAAAGGCAAAAATTGTCACCCTGTGTATGCTACTCCCTGCAGACCTAATTAGATTTTTTTTTCCACTCAGTAAAGTAATGCAGTAGGCATAGGAGTTAAGAATTAAGGTATTTGGAAGAAAAAAGATAAGCATGCTGGATGCTCCTTATCTCTACTTGTTCTTTGCAAGATAGGGATAATGACACACCACATTATTAGAAAACTGATTAACAGGCATGGAAGGACATATTGTCATTAGCTAAAAATGGGTCCAAAGAAAAAGTTAAATAGTCAGTAAACACAGTTTATCTATATATTTTGAACATAAACAAGCATTGAACCAGCCATTTTAAAAAGCATGTAATTCATACTTACTTCAAGACCTGTAAAATCTGTAAGGTCACTTTTTTTCAAGGACATGTTTTCCTGCACAACCTTCTGTTTTTTCACATCAAGCAGTGCAAGAAATTCCAAGCACTGCTGATTCAGGACTATGAAATAAAACAAGGAGAGTGATTATAACGTCTGCTGCTCTGATTTCTTAATTTCTGTGTTTAACTACACCCAAGTGAAGCAGTTCTACAGTTTAAACATCAGTTTGGGAATATGATGAGACTATGTACATCTAGAAACATATCCCAATTGTCTTTCCCTCTGTGTTTTCTCAAAAGTAATGACCCAATTACAGAGATGCCGCTTCATATGTTACTCTGCCTCAGTACTAAGCACTCATATTTTATACGCTTAACAACTAAGGTGGCTGCTCTTTTACAATAGCACAATATTGGGAAAACAATTACACACATCAGTTATTTTAGAGCTTTTTGGAAGTGAAAAATAAAGCAAATAGGCCAGACACTCGTGTGACCTGCAGATCGAAAAGCTACGCTGTAAGGCTATGAAACTGGATACTTCAGAGTTTGTGCTTTGGGAATGTTTTTGTGGGTATGTTAGAAGAGAACGTCTCTGATGCAGGTTGTCATTGCAGCAGGAGCACGCGGTGGCTCCCTGGCTGCTGCTGCTGCCTCTTCCCAGGACACGATCAGAATCATGGCCTGGTTCTGTCCCTCCACCATATCCAGGGTGTCTCCACCCCAGTGAGACAGATGTACTTCTTTCACACTTGATCTACTCTTTAAGCTATGCATACCTGACCTTTCCTATCAGTTTGCGTTCTTCTTTTCAGCTCAGTTAACAATGTGAGAGGAAAAACAAACATAACTTGTGTGTTTAAAGAGGTTTTCTGAATATTGACTAATATCAGCTGCCAGTAACAGGAGACTTATCCCAACAGAAAGCTTCCTTTGTAGCTAAATCCTGAATTATTCCTGAGTAACAATATGTGATGAGCAATAGCTGTTGACAACTTACTTGCGTTTTCAGCTTTAAGAGTTTTAATTTCTTCTGTTCTCAGTTTCAGTGCTTCCTTAAGTGCTGCATTTTCACAATATATCCTGCAGAGGTTGGAAAAAATCTTTATTAACTTTCAAAAAAAAAAAGCCAAAAAAACCAAAGCCAAAACAGGTGCTCAAAGAAAAAGATTATCATGTTGAAACACTGTATCTACTATTTCTGCAAATTAAAATTACTGAAAGGATTGGAAAAAAATGAAAACTGAAAAGTTAAGTATTCAGTTTGGCAAGATGCTATCCATGCAGCATTATATAAGAAGTTTCCCCACTTTTTTTGTATGGAAAATTTGCAAAATTTTTCCAAAACAGTACCAGTGCCAATTATATGTAGTATGTTTTTACATCCAAATCTGCTATCCAGGGGCCAGTAAGTGACCTAAAACTACTCCTGGCTAACTCTGAAGGAAGTTCTGTGTGTAGGCTGGGTGTGACTGGCACTGAACCAAGGCTAAGAGAGCTGGCTATGCCAGCCTGGCTTCTGTGGAGTCACTCCTCGCTACCCCGGGTGGAGGTGGCTCTGCAGGGAACAAAACCAAGAATCTCTGCACTCACACAGAGGTCTCCCTGCAACCCAGATAGCACACGCTATTCAAACAGGCTCTCCTTGTTCATGAAGCCGCACCCTCACACAACTGATCTGAACGTACTCTGACGCGTTTAAGTGAATGTTAAAAAACCAGAAAATAAAAACAACTTCAGAGTTTAACAAGAGCTGAGTTCAAGTATCACATTACCATTAGAAACTCAAAGAAATCTGGAATTATAAACCTCTGAAACACTTGCTAGAAATCGTTTACTTCCTTGGAAGAACAAAATTATTATTGGACATGTGACAACATGGCTCTTGTGTGAGTTTTAGAAAGTAAACTTCCTGTAGCCTTAATATTGTTCTCAAGAACAGCTGTACTTTCAAGCATTGCAACCTGAGAACAGACAGGATATGTTATAATGTGTTTTTCCTTGAAGTATTCAAGTATTTCCTTCTTGAATAGAAAGTGGCAATCTAAAGTCTTAAATGTTTAGGCAATGCCCATCTTCAGCTCTCAGTAAATGCAGCACACTGTAAATTCATGGTTTTGTTTAAAACTAAATAGGAGCCTTAATTACTTAAACAAAGGGAATTACACATTCTTAGCATCTTGCTGTCTCAGATAGCAGAAAACCTTTTTGCAACGTGATCTCATGGGTTGCTGTTTTCATGTCCTTACCTTTAACAGTTAACACTAGGTTTTGTCGCTCCAAACCACCCAGCTATGCCTTCTCCTAAAGTGTAAATCATAAAATCATAGAATAGTCTCCTAAATCAAGAAAGCCAGAGGATTTTTCAAGAGGTCTCCCTTTGACAAGTGTAACTAAGTTAACAGATGGACAAGACAGAGTATTGTAACAAATACTCTTCTTAGAAATGAATAGTTTGTAAACTTTTGCCTTATTCTTTGATTAAAATTTTGAAAATTTTATATAAGAATCTCCACTGAAGTAATTGTATAACTCTGATGGGTAGATGCAAGAGATACCGCTCCTACATTTAAATAAGTGAGGCTGCTGGTCACAGTTTTCAAGGACTGTTACTGCATCATTCATTCAGTGCCTCTGGCATCTTCTCCTTGCCTAACCACATCTGCTGTGCCATCCAGAGTAATTCTTATTTAAACAAAGAACCAGTTGATCAGCCTCAGTCAAAAGCATTCCATTTTACCTGTACCTATGCTCATGCCTACAATGCAAGAAAATAAAGGAATGATTAACCGGAAAACGGTATTTCCACATATACACATATACCATTCTTTTCTATGCCTCATTTATATTTAAAGTAAATAAGGAGAGTCTGGCTCTAGGATGACAGTGAAAACTCAGCCTAGCAAAGCCAGCCTATATACACACTAAAGAACTGAGATGTAATAATTTTGGTAGTTTTAACTGAAAAATACAGATGGGACTCGCATGGAAATTAAATAAAACTTCCCAAGTCTGGAAGGAAATTAGAAAAAGGAACAAAAAAACCCATACAGAAAACCTGATGAAGCAAACTTGGAACACAGGAAAAGTGGCTTATAGCAATCAATGCATCTAAAAAAAAAAACCCAACCAAGACACACAGTGTAAATCAAATACCTGTCATATTTTTCTGTCCACGTGTCTTCTATGTTTTTAAATCTATCCTGGTCAAATTCAATTTCCCATTGCAAAATATTTATTTCCTGTGGAAACAAAAGAAATCTGCAGCAGTTTATTACAAGCTTCCCGTTGAAAGGAAGAAGACAAACTGCTGGTGCTGAGTTTGGCACCAGCAGAGATCTAGGTGACCAACGATTATGACAGCCTATGATACCGTTAAAAATACATTTGGTGCTAGATACCAAAAAGTCTCTCCATCACTAATCTGTGGATTCCAGAGCACGTTGCATGAAATAATGCTTATAGTGCCTTACAACAAAAACAAAGCCACAATGTCCTATTTCCCTCTCCCCTTACTGTTCTGTGGAAAGGTCACAAAGGAAGAGAAGCAAAATAAAACTCAGTTTAATAAGGTAGCTCAATGCCACCTTCCTCCTCCTTCTCCTCCTCCTCCACCTGATCTTCCCTATGAAAATTGGTCACTCATTTATTAGATTAATTGAGAAACTTCAGCTTAATACCTAAGAAATAGTGCAACTCACTATGAATGGCTGTGAAACTCTAAACAAATACCAAGTGGAAGTACAGAAAGAACTCTAGAAACTTTCAGGTATTATTTCTACACACAACAGCTTGAAAACATCTAGATCAAAAGAGTGATACATTAACATTTTCTCTTTCTACTAAAAAGGAATAAGAATACTTACAAAATGGAACTGGCAGATTTGTAGTGATTTAAATAAACACTCAAATAAACCCTTATTAACAGCAATGGACTTTTGTGTTTTTACACAGGTGTGAAGTAAACATGCACCCTTACCTTTTCTAAAGTTCTCTTTTCTTCCTCACTTTTTTGAAGCATTGCTTTTGTATGACTAGTGGCTTTATTAAGTACTGCCTGCAAAAAAAAAAAGCACAAATACTGTAATTAAGTTTAATTAATTTGGCTTTAGCCAAATTTTCAGTTTTACATCACGAGAAGTTGACATTTTTATTTAACAAAGGTGTGCAGAACTACAAACACTAGTGCCCTGGTTTGAGCTAAACAGAACCAATTCTGTTCAGTGATTTTTACTTTTCAGCTCGGACTCCTATGAGAGGCTGCCCTGCCTGAAGTCAGCAGCGTGTTTGTGCAGACAGTGTGTGCTACTGGCAGTGATAACACCTGATGTTTACAGTTACTGCCTGGGATTGAGATGCAGAAAGGCTCTTGCTGATACTTACTCCTATAGTGACCAAGGCCACTGCTAAATCTTGTGCCTCACAGTGGGAACAGATTTATCTGTTAAGGGTTAGGGCTGAGATGGCCATTAGATACTCTCTAATAATCCCTCTTTCCTCCCAAACGCAAGCCCGGCTCTAACCCCTGAAAACAAGCACTTTGCTTTTAAGTCTCAGGGGATTCTAATTTCAAGTCACTACAATCCCTTAATTTTTTCTAATGAAATATGTGTCATCATTTAAAATGAGATCATGTCTTTGGGGCTTGTCCACAAAATCAGACCTTAAAAAACTTGGTTACAACATACTTATACTTTGATCCAGGTGTACCTTACTATGAATGTCTGAGGGTAGAAACTGCAGAACTATAAATGCATTACACAAGCAGGCTAAGAAAGAGTAACTCATTTCAACATGATTCACTGTGATAACCATAAGAATATTCCAAACTAGGAAAAAAAGACTGACCTAACATTTAACACACACTGTCCTCTAAGTCAACAGATGGAGTAGTTAAGTGAAAATATCTGTACTCTGCAGCAAAATTTCATGCACTGGCATAATCTGTAATTTAAAGGACTGGGAAGATGGCCTTTGTCTTTAAGTTAAATAGAAAAACCCACAAAGATAAAATTATGAGAATTTGCTGCAATAGTAAAGCCTTCTTAAATAACCACAATAGTTTCATGCAGAAGAAGTAGTAAATGGTAGAAGCAAAGTCTGTAAACACTTAAGAGACTCAATGCTTCAAATCATAGTCCTGGGAAGAATTTCACATTTGGGGTGTTTTGATGAGAAAGGGCAGGAAGTTTTCTTCTGTCTTTCTTCCACTATCCCTAAGTATTTAAATGATTTCTGAGCAACTCCTACCATGCTCTGCAGAATTCTTAGGGCTTCATCTTTTCCTTCAAGCTGTCTTTGAGATGCCTCCAGCTCAACTTTCAAAGTTTCAACTTCCTGAAGCAAAATAAAATAGATACACTGAGTAAAACCCAAGGTTTTTACTGTTAAAACCTAACTGTAACACCAACGTAAATTTGCCCTCTTCAAAAAGAAAGAATCTCCTTTTTCTACATGGTATATGATTTGTTTCTGACTAATAACTTGCTCATGATGAAGAAATGTTAACAGCACATGCTAGCACAAAATCCTTATAGAAAAATACATATAACTTTTATTCTTTTTGTTCTCTTCCAGTGTATTTGGAAAACAAACCACTGTAGTTCTGCCTTGCTAAGGAATATCAATAAGAGTCTGGAGCTTTAAAATAAGTAAGCAGGACAGAATACAATTTTCCTATATTTGCAAAGTGCATATTACAAAAATAAATTATAAAAGCTATATTAATATGACATATTATAAATATACAACATATCCATACTCTAGTGTGAATATCATGTCAGAGCTGTTAGATCAAAAACACTACTTGTCCAGAACAAAACAACAACAGAACAGGTTCCTGCTCCAGGTACATGCCAATCACATCTTTGTGCAGCACTCTCCCTTCAGAAGAAAGCAGTTTTTCAATTCCTCAGAGTTAGAAGAAAATTTACTGCTTTGTACGCTTATCTTTCCATAACCCCTATGTAGGTCACTCAGTTGTTCACTGGTGGTCATACAAAGCTATTCCTCATAGCTCTTCTAACTCTGTTACTTGAGCAATTGATACTGAAATTGTACCTGGGAGGAGTGGCAATTTATCAGTTTTATCTAAGTAAAAATTAGTGCAGTTCCTCGATACTGGAACTTGCTGTTCACTGAAGGTTCTTCATGCTGAGATAACTTGAAAATGACCTCCCATGGGCCTAACCTCAGCCATCCTGAGGTTAAAAAAACACAATGCAGATGCAGTGTGTACATGTGAGACCACCCTACTTTTTCTGTTTGGACTGATGTAAACATATCAACATGTTTAACCACAGTAAAATTAAAATGCTTGAATTAAATATCTTTTGAAACAAAAAAAGCAGATTAAAACTCCCAGGACTATTCTGTTTACACTGCAGATCTTCAGGCCCCAAAGCCTAATAAAAAAAACCGCCACAAACTGCTAGAAAATGAGTACAGTCTTTTTAATGTTCTCTACATCTTTAAAAATACTTCTCCCCCCATCAGAAAAAAAATAACGCAGAAAGTAAACTGCAGCTTACACTCCGAATTCCTGGCTTCCAACTACCACTCTAATTTCAAGAATCTGACCATCCAATACTGTGGACCTGACATGATTGTCAGCTAACTAACACTGCTTTATTTTGCTACATTAAAAGGAAATGCAGATTTCAAGAGCAGCACACTTGGCACAGTTACTAACCTCTAGAGCTGCCCAAAGTTGTTGCTTTAGTTCCTCATTTGAAGCTTCAGTATGAGATTCTGCAGGATTGATAGGAGATACTACATTATGAGATACTATAATATTTACAAAAGAAAACATAAGAATTTGGTTTACCCAGAAAATAGGTAACATGCAGAATTTTCATCTTTGAGTTTTTTAATTCTGGAGCTAATAAACATTTTTAAGAAATATGTAAATGCTGAACTCAAACACATTGTACCACAATGTACCACAATGTACCACAAAAAAGTGAAACGGGACAAAAAAGGCAGTTGTAACAAGAACTAAAATAAGGATGATTATTTCAGAAATTCTTAAAAAAATAAATAAAAATTGCCATCTTTAATTTTTAGATTCTTTTCAGATTGCATGCAACTTTTCTCAATGGTAGCTAGCACTATTTAGAAGTAGGGGCAATTTTCAAGGGATGAGGATCAAGTCTGGTAACAGGCTATACTATGCAATATCTCTCTAAAAAAAGAGGTTACTACTGGTACTGTTTTTCTTAAACTGAGCATCATAGAGGTTATGCTAAGTTGCAGCCTCCTATGAAATCAAAGTCAGGTCACATGGAGTTCAGCCATTCTTTCATGGCTATTGCTGTGTGAAAGATCTAGATCTAATACAAGCATCACACGGAGACCAGAAGAAGGAGAGTGAAACCGAAAGGAATTACACTGCTCTCCTAACATCTTTATACTGCTGAAACCAATAAATAATAATTCCATGGCTTAGCCTGCTGTGGTTTGCAGAGAAGATAGTGGGCAGTTGTTCTAAAGGAAAGAAATAAGCAAGTTACATGGAAATACTTCGATCGAAATACTAAAAATGGCTAAAAATATGAGGGGAAGCAGCAAAAGTATAATGCACAGCATTGTCTATATTTGGTTTTGTTTAAAGCAGTGCTGTCTTCACAAAAAAATGAATGCCAGCACCAAGAGAATAGAGATGTGTAGGTTCTAAAAATAACTTCTTAACCTCAAGAGTATGCCTTTTCACGATGTTCAACTAAATGGCAAACAGGGCTTTGCGTACTGAGCCATAAACTTTAGACACAATTTCTAGGAAGACACACTTAAACCAGGAATCCAAGTAATGCGATTAAATTTCATTTATGCATTCAGGAATAAAAAGCAATACTGTTCCCCACCACAAGACACTCTTCGCTAAATGTCCCTTTCAAAAGCAAAACTAAACACTTTAAAAATGGTGATTTTACACTAGAAAGGGCCACAGCCTCATACACTGAAAAGCTATTCTGCTAACGTTTTGGGAGGAAGATCTAGAAAAAGAGACTCCTCTGCTGCCTTCATGGCATGGAGCATCTCTTTTTGGAACACAGCTGCACCAGCTGACCTGAGAGGCTGCGCTGGATCCCAGCTTCTTGGAATCCTCCAGAGATTTCAAAGTGTTTTGGCAAGGAGTTTGAATAAAACTTAATGACACGTTGCAAAGCAGCTCAACTGCTCAGTTTTGCCCACAAGATTTTTTTATCACAGGGAACACTTACCTCTTAAATTACTCTTACTACAGCTATTTTGTCGTGTGAAAGTAGCAACAGGCTTTTTGGATGATCCATCATAAAAACTGTTTCTTTTTGAAGCAGGAAGAGCTACAGCATCACTTTCTTCCACTCTCTTTGCTGACAAGAGAGATGTGCAAACCTTTCCAGTTCCTTTCCTGGATCTAACTGGATAGGAGTTGTGTAAATTTTCCCCTTCATAAACACCTCCAGGTCTTCTTCCAAGCCCATTTCCTAAGTCGCCATGTGCCATGTCATCGTCTTCTGCTTCTTCCATCTTCTCCTCCTCGTTTTTTTGTAGTCGTGTTGTTTTTTTTATAGTTTCACTTACGGACAATGTGAAAGGGGCCTCCCGCAAAATAAGTATTTTATCTAGAAAAACAGGAAAAAAGCAGCAAAAGGGAAAAATCGGAAGCTGTCGCCGTATGGCCACTTCAGAAACGCGTTGGGGCTGCGAGAAAACATCCCTCCCTGCCTCACGGTAAAACATTAAACCAGTGAAACCTCCGACCCCTCTGGAGGGTCACCGAGGTCCTTCCACTCGCTCCCGGTCACCGCATCGCCAGAAATGTTGCCCCCCTCACCCGGTCCCGGACCTCCTCCGGGAGTCCCGACCCACCTGCCT
>NW_009704067.1:14838-18530 GCF_000703405.1 Apaloderma vittatum
TGGGAGCGTGGGGAAGCAGCCACAAAGTTCCCCGGGAGGCTGTTGGGAGCGATAAGCGCGTTATTTGTTTGGTCTTTTTTTTTTTATTTTTTTTATTTCAATACTCTATGTTCTCCCTGCAACGCCGCTCCCCCCCCCGCACACAGACGCCCCAAGCACAACAGCATTTACAGAAGTCCCAAGCAGCTTTTAGAAACGTGATTGCACTGTACAAAAGGTGGTCGTGGGAAGCATTCCCAAGAATGCTTTCACACGGAAGTCTCCCTCCCCCCGTTTCCCATTGAAGCGGTAACCCTGAAAGCAGCTTTTCAGCAGCAATGCAGGTATATGTGTGTTTCCACAGCCTTTGGTCCCGATTCTGCAAGGAAACACCAGATTTTTCATCATTTTGGTTATACAAGAAATTGCTGGTGGAGTGTTCTTCTGCAAGTCTCACAAAAGGTCTATACTAAATTTAGAATTAAACTCCAGAATCTTAAATATGTAAGCACCATACTCTTCACAACAGAAAATTTCAAGCAAATACGAGTTTTACTATTCAAACTTGTGTATATAAAAAGTTTATTAGCAATCACTTCCTACAGAATTTTTTCACTTGGCTTTACAAGCCACCTTTCCAGTGAAAAAATGTCATTTCTGCTCTCTAAAGCCACACTCTCCTAGGACCCAGGCTTTACAAGTAATGAGAACAGATGCCTGCCAGTATTTCAAGTGTGACCATGTTCTGCATCGCTGCACGTTTGTTTTCCTGCCAAATGATACATTTTCTTGACAAACTAATAATGATAGACATGTTCCATGACTGGAAAGAGAATGCAGAGAGAAAAAGGAGAAAGAAAATATTGCTTAATATCCCACACTAGTGCAGACATAGCCACTGTTTACTTATACTATAATTCCCACAGTTCTCTGTAATAACTTTAAAATATCTCTCACCAAGTCACTGCTCTTCGAAATAAAGCGCCATCCTTAAACTACACACACTCCTCACTCTACATCAGCCGCCACCATTCAAGAATATAGTAGAGTATAACAGGTTTTAGTCTAACAATTGAGAGACAGACTAACTCCTTGGGATATGGTTTTATCCTTTAGAAGTCAAAAGCTCCCCAGTTGCCATTTTCAGGGTTCAGCCATTTTTTGGGGGGTAGGAGGGGAGAAGTTTTGGTTTTAATTGTAATTACTGAATGTAGTACCTGCTAGTAAGGGCAACTGTGTCATTTTCATCTTTTCATCACCGCTGAATTCCCACTTGTGCGAGTTCTCCTGCATGCCTCTCCCAGGGTGCTTCAGACGCTGTTGCAAAGCCTTACAACCTGGCTATTCTGAACCTTCTCATCCCCAACCACATCAGATTACAATAAAATTAATTTTAATATACATGAAATATTAATGTCATTTATTAAACAGTCTCAGGAAGACATCCAGCAGGGTTACTTTTTCACCCAAGTGTCAATTGTTGTCCTTCATCCATTGCTCAATCCATTGCATAATCTGATCCAAATTTCTCTCTAGGTCTTCTGGAGTGTTGCTGGGTAACTGGTGTACAATTTCCTTTCTGTATGACAACATAGCTTCCTCATAAAGTGTCTGAAATATTTCACACTGAATGTTATCTTGCAGCTTTTTTCCTTTGTAGCCCCTAAAAAACAAGAACAATACCAAGAGACAGTCTTAGATATGCAGTGAACTATAAAGTATTCTATATGGAACCACACAACATTACTTTGCTCCTTATTTACTCCACTGCCATACCTGCTTTCAAGTCTGTCATACAGAAATGAATTATCTGTACGAAGTACAAACACTATATGAAACCACCGTTCAGGGAAAAAATCACAGCCATGGTAATCAACAATAACTCCACCTTCGCTCATTTTATCTTCTAGTTCATCAATCACCTGCAAAAGAAACAAAGATAGACAAGTTTGTCTGAAATTACAGAGTGTCAAAATATAAAAATGATACGTTTTGAAGTTGGACTCACCCTGTCTTCATCCAAAATCGGACAATCATATTCCTCATCAAAACCTTCATACAGTTCTCCTGTGACAAAAAAAAGTTCATGAAAGTTTGTGAATGTAACAGCAGTTATTAAAATTATTTATATTGTTACCTTTATTTCAGGAGGGTGCCAACACAAGATAGTGTTCAGAGCAAGGAACACGTTTGTTTACAAATCCATACAGATAAGTTAATTATTTATTGCTCAATACCAAGTGTGCTACATGTTACATAAACACTTTTTTAACTTATACCATGAGAACAATTTCTGTTAAAACAAACTAATTGCCCTTTCATTTAATAGGTAGTACATACACTACCAACACATACTTACACAAAGCAAACATATCTAAAGTACTTTGATGGACTACTTTGATAATACAGCCTACCTTCTTTTGCCATGTCACCCACATTAACGTAGGTCATCCCAGCTCTTGATGCAAGTTCCTTTCCAAGTGTGGTCTTCCCAACGCCGGGAGTACCTAAAGGCAAAAAGACATATAAAACAGTAAGAGAAGAGCATGCAAGACCTCTCCAAGTAACCTTTTAACGAGTCAGAAAGAAGGCTTTTCTCAGTCAATGCTGGCAAGTTTGTCTAAGAAAAAGGGGCCAAAAAGCTGCATGACAATGATAAACAAAAATAATATCTGGAGATTAAAAAAAAAAAAAAAAAGACAACAAAAACTCTCACAGAGTGTACTAGGTTGAAAGGGACCTGACTCCCCTGCAGTGAGCAGGGACATCTTTAACTGCATCAGGTTGCTCAGAGCCCCATCCAGCCTGGCCTTGAATGTCTCCAGGGATGAGGCCTCCACCAACTCTCTGGGAAACCTGTGCCACTGTCTTAGCACCCTCACTGTAAAGAACTTCTTCCTGACATCTAATCTAAACCTACTCTGCTTTACTTTAAAACTTTTGCCCCTTGTCCTGTTGCTACACACCTTAGTGAAAAGTCCCTCCCCAGCTTTCCTGTAGCCTCTTCAGGTACTGACAAGCTGCTATAAGGTCTCCTCAAAGCCTTCTTCAGGCCGAACAGACCCAACGCTCTCAGCCTGTCCTCATAGGAGAGATGCTCCAGCCTCCTGATTCACCTCTGTGGCCTCCTCTGGAGCTGCTCCAACAGGCCCACATCATTCTTGTGCAGAATCACAGAATCACAGAATGTTCGGTGTTGGAAGGGACCTCTAGAGATCATCTAGACCAACCCCCTGTCAGAGCAGGATCGCAACCACACAGGAACACATGCAGGCAGGTTGTGGAAGTCTCCAGAGAAGGAGACACCACAACCTCCCTGGGCAGCCTGTGCCAGGGCTCACAGTAAAGAAATTTCTCCTCATGTTGAGGTGGAACTTCATATGTTCTAGCTTAAAATCATTATTTCTTGTTCTATTACTGGGCACCACTGAGAAGAGATTGTCCCCTACCCCTTGACACCCACTCCTCAGATATTTGTATATGTTAATAAGATCCCCTCTCAGACATCTCCTTTCAAGGCCAACCAGCCCCAGTTCTCTCAGTCTCTCTTCACAAGAGAGATGTTCAAGTCCCTTGATCATCCTCGTAGTTCTCCGTTGGATTCTCTCCCCTAGGTCCCTGTCTCTCTGGAATTGCGAGAAGTGCTATTCTAACCGGGATGATAGAAAAGTGAACCTCTCTTCATTTAAAAGGCCTAATAAGGAAAATCCCCA
>NW_009704068.1:0-12432 GCF_000703405.1 Apaloderma vittatum
ACAAGAAATAATGGGTATAAGCTAGAACACAAAGTTTGACCTCAACAAGAGGAGAAACTTCTTTACTGTGAGGGTGCCGGAGCCCTGGCACAAGCAGCCCGGAGCGAGTGTGGAGTCGTCTCCTCTGGAGACTTTCAAAACCCGCCTGGACACATTCCTGTGTGGCTGCCCTAGGGAATCTGGCTCTGGCAGGGAGGTTGGTCTGTTCCAACCTCCAACATTCTATAATTCTATGATTCCATGATTCTATGATTTCATATATTCTGTTTAACATATTTCTGAGAGAAACAACTCTGCAGACTTCAAGATCAGTGAAGAAAGAGGGGGAGGATATGTTACAGGTTCTGGAGCAGAGAAACCCATTTCCTGATATTTGGTTACATCTGGTTAGTTTGATTATGCCTGGTTAAGTGTGGTTACATTTGGTGAAGTCTAGTTATGTTTTGTTACTTTAATTTTGATTCCTCAACCCCTGCTCCCTTCTTTTTTTCTTTCCTTTTTGCTTTTTTTGCTTTTTCTTTTTTTTCCTTTTTTCCCCCCAAATTATACATTGTGTAGTGTACCATAGTACACTAACCTGCTTTCCCCATACGGAACTTCTTTCCGTAAAAATGTAACTGGTCATTTGGTGTTATTTCACCTTAATTTTGCCTGAAGATATCTTGAAACCTTTGCCATCCTCTGCCGACTGTTGGCTTTGGCTGCAACACCTCCCCAGTTTTTCCTATCCCTGCATTCAACTCTGAATTTTTGTTTCTCACAGCTTCCCACGATGGCAGATATTTTTATGTTTTTCTTGCAAACTGCTCTAATCTTTTCAGGTTTTGACCCTTCTCTGCACACGACCTTTTCCCCACAGCAATACCGTTAAATATATGTAGGTCTCTCCTCAGAGAAGCAAACCCAATCTCTTTGTAGAACATTCACATCTACAAGAAAACTAAAACCTCAAAAACTCAAATGGAACAAGAATCCACCAATGCAAAATAGAAAAACACAGCGCGAAAAAAAGCTGTTGAAGGCACCCACAGGTGCAGTTCCTCTAACAAAGGCTTCTCTATTTATTAAAAAAATCACATTTACAAGAGTGACAACTGCACACAATGATGGTGTTGCAGCTCTACATTAGCACTATAAATAAAAACCTCATTACCAGTTTGGAGCTTCCTTGATCTACGGCAGCTTTCCTCCCCTCGCCCCCCACCCAGGGTAGAACAACCTTTGTGTGTTTGCAAAGGTAAGAAGCAAAAGAATAATTTTGTTTTTTTCTCCTCCAATTATTTGAGGAAAGTTTGCTTGATGTAGCATTTTGCTGTTGTCCCAAATGCCAAACCCCAAATTTGACTCCTGCGCAGGCTGCAGCTTGGTGCGTTTTGGCGTAAACCAGCAGATGACAGAGGAGGAGGAAAAGGCACCAAGTGAGGAACAATGGAGAAACTCCATCAGAAATCACTCCTAAATATACTTTGTGGGGAAATAAAGGGCTTTTGTGTCCCAAAAAGGCTGCAGCTGAACTTGAGGGGTTCCATCTTCCAGGAGCTACAGGGAAGAGGACAGAGAAATTCCCACTAAACCAACTTGAACCATGCGTTTTTGATCTGTGGCAGAGGGAAGAAAAATGCAGATTTCCCCCACAGATGAGGGATTTGAACACTTGTGGGGAGAGTCCCTGCTCCTCAGCCCCAAATTTATGCCTTACCTGCAGTGCTGGAGGTAGAATTTGGCAAATTGGGAACAACCAGAAGCGTTTAATACATTCCTCAGCTTTAGACAGTTCTAAGGCTCAGCTTGACATCTCATTTAAACGGTATTTCTTTACCTTAAAGGGTTGGGCTAGATGATCTTTGAGGTCCCTTCCAACCTGTTATTCTATGATTCTATGATATTCTATGATTCTATGATACCAAGCTACTGCCAAACCCCATCCCCTCTACACACATAGATCAGGCATCCAAGCTACTCACATTTCCAATAACTACCTGCCTAATAATCATCAGCCTGAAGACGGTACCTGCAAAGATCAATCCTAGTATAGTCTTTCTGAGCTTGAAGAAGCCAGGGCCTTGAGGTGAGTTGCTAGAAGTGATAATGTTTTAGCTAAATGTAGTTGTGAAGGGAGAGACTGGATAAAAGAGTTAAAATGCTCTCAATAGAAGCGGTGGACATGTGACGTGAGAGAGATCTTGCTGAGGAATAGTGTTTTAGCATGTCTTTGACCATAGGACAGGCTTCTGTAACCCTCAACGGCTCACGTAATATAAAGAAAATTAGCCTAGAAATGGAGAGGGCTTAATTAAAATGTTAGTCTCACTTTGCTACTCACTTATTACAATCGTAGCATAGCTGAGCTTTTTAATGAGATGTTCCAATTATAGATGTTTTCTTTCTCAAAACTGTAGGAAAAAAAGAGATTTTTTAAGGTCAATTGATTTTTTTTTCCCCTTTAAAGGAGCTCTAATTGTTTTTAGAATGGTTTTGAAAAATAGGTTTAGAGGAGAGGACAATTACCATGGTCAAAATGGCAAAAAAAAAAAAAAGAAAAAAGCCAACTTTAGTATTCTTTTAACACATGTGGTTTTAAACCAAATACATTGAACTGAAATGTGGTTCCCTTCTGTGCATGATGTAAAGGAAGGGATGGTAAGAATTTGAAATTTAGACAGAAATTGCTATTATGTGAAATCTGACCATGCGCCATACAGTTTTCTCTGACAGATATTCTCTAACACAAGTGTGCATCCTAAGTAGCAGATTTACTTTCTTCTCATAAGACTGTTACCTTAGTGCACATCATTGCCATACTGCTCTTCCCATCAACACGTACTTCAAATAGAAGTATTAACCAGCATGAATTAAATTGCTTCACTCCAAGGCCTGTGATCCTTGGATAAAAGGTGGGAGCATATTTTGACACTCAAGTTTTTTTAATCATCTCTGCTATTCATTGTGAGGATGTGTTTTCTTTTTTTTTTCCTTTTTGTTTTTTTGGTCTGAAAGCCTGGTCTTTGACCTTTTTCCTTCAGGCCCATGAGGGCTAGCTCTGTGACTGTTTTGTTGCTGCTGCCAATCAAGAGCTATCTTCTACAACCAGAATTGCATGCAAGCCCAGCTGGACACGTAGGGCCACGCTCTCCTGACACTTGCATCCTTGTAATCTGTGGGAAGGCTCGTAAAGAAGAGCAGAACTTAGCTCTTTGCATTCTCTAATGGATTTCACTTGTGGGTGCAGTGGGATTCATTTTGTCTCTGTTACAACCTCACCCTGAACCTTCTTGCTGCTCTTACTTTCTACCTTCTTACTTTGACTCTCGCTGGAAAGACATCAAAGCTAACCTCTTCTGTCCTTCTCGCTTCACAGTATAAATTTATTTGCATTGTCCTTTTAGAGTGAAAGCAAAGCTAACGTCTGGAAAATATCTCATGCCCTGAAACATTTCTGTTTCATCACAGCTACAGTGGAGTTGTCTACAGGAGTCAGGCAAAGCAAAGTCTGGATGCCCTTTGCTTCCCTAAACCTGAAAGACGGAAAGTGACATCTGTGATGACTGATTGGTGAGGTACAGCTATCTCTCCATAAGGAGTATCATTGCTTCTTCACTGTTTTCATCACCCCTGAAATCATTTCACAGAAAATACTCCTCCGGCCAACCAGAAGCCTAGAGGTGAGATTACTGGTTTTAGAAATGCAGTTTTTCAGGGGGTTCAAGTTTCTCGATTACAGTTTCTATTAATTTCTGTGTGCTTGGTTAAGCTCAGTATGCAGCAAAGAGAAGGCTTAATATGTGTACATGGTTGTTATTGTCCTCCCCTCCTTCTCCTTGATATTACTGTGCTCTGTTCCTCTGTGACAACTGTCCAGACAAAGCCTGAGAGACAAAGACTTTTGTTTCACCCCAGCAAGTAGCTCGGGTAGAAGTAGCACTTACAGTAGTAGCAGAAGGCTCAAAACGAAAGACTATTCACTTGCTGCTTGGGTGGTGTTAGTAGCATCCCAGGAGGTATCTCAGACTTGGTTCAGGTACACGTGTAAGGGCTGAAGCTGCTGGGGCAGTTGATGTGGGGCAGCCTGTGGTACCTGCAGCTGGTTGTTCTGTGCAAAGCCTACACTGTCACGCAAGCTTGGCAACTAGGGCTGCAGTAGCTGCATTTCCCTGGACAGGTGATAAGACCAGTGAGAAGGTGATGGCTGAACTCTACCAGTGACCTTTTTTTGGCACTGCTGTTGTACTGACCACTGGGAGCCTTTGGGAGGTGGCAGAGCTCGGCTGAAACTTCACCTGCCCGACACTGCCGTCTCAAGCAAAGGCAGCATGCAGTGTGTGGCTGGACATTGAAATAGAGCAACTGTATCTCCAAAACCCTTTCTCAGCTACCCTTGCAGCTTCAGTGTTCTGTGAGCATGCCCCTAGGTCTTTGACCCTCCTCCTCAGGCAGGTGAACAGTTAAGTTTGCAGACACTGCTCAAAGCAGCCCCAGCCATAGAGCTGCTCTAAATGCATCTGTCCAGGATATGGAGGTCCTGGAATGGAAGCCCACCAGGCTGCGTCATAACTAAGCACAAATTTGAGATGTCAGAGTTCAGATTTAGACCCCAGAGACTTGCTCCAGAGCATGGCAAATGCATGAGCCAGTCACCTAGAGGTGGATTTTGTCGTGTGCTCTGTCATAGTTTAAGCAGTCAGCAACAGGGTGCACTTTGAAGGTGAACTGAATGCCATTTCTGGCCAGCTTACCTCTTTGACAGTGATGGCACCACTTAGATGTTAGATACTAACATTTGGCTTACAATTCAGCAACCTTAGAGTCATAGAATCATAAAATCATTCAGGTTGGAAAAGACCCTTGGGATCATCAAGTCCAACTATTAACCCTACCTTGGATTGTATCAGTCCCTTGAAGTCTAATCCATTATACTTTACTCCTTTTTGGCAAGCTTTGTGACTGGCATTGCTTTGCAGGCTAGCAAGTAGAAAAGCAGGTGGTTTCCTGCATCCATGATGAAAACAATTGAAAGGAGGTGTAGCTAATTTTGTTCCTTGGTGAGGACATTTTTCAGTTAAGTGACACAGATCCAGCTGTCGCTTGGGAGCAGAGCCCTGGCTTCACTGAAGTTCTGCTGGTTTAAACAGTAGAGAGTACAGCCCTGAGGGTCCAGCAGCCCTACCTGGCCCTAACAGGTGTGTGAAGAAGAAGAAAGCGGGTGTGGTAATATTGTGGTAAGAAGGAATGAGAGTTTTCAAGGAAGGCTTATGGTACATAGTAAATTACTTACAATCCACTTTCTTTCTCTACAGCCTCCAAGGAATAACTGCTTGATTTAATCAGTGCTTTAAATATTTCTTGCAGGAAGTTTTTCATCTGGCTAATTATTTTGGAAGTTTCTGTGTTGTCTAAGCAAAACAGATATGCAGCATGGAACTCACTTTTAAGTATATAGATAATAATAAAACCCTGTATCTGAACATAACCTAACCTTTGAGTGTTGTTTAGAGGTGTGCCTGTCAGAAATTCAGTGTCTTTCTAAAAGCTAATGCTCCATGTTCAGCCATCTCCTACAGCACACAGGGTTTATTGCTGCCTGAGTGGCATGTTTGTAGAGCCTGTTGGCAAGAGGTGAAAGAAAATGTTGTGTTTCAGTGTGAAATACAGGCATTAACATCAGATGAAGCCTTCTGCTGTATAAGAAGATAAGCTAGGAAAACCAAATGGAGAGGAAAGCAAGGCTTTGATCCAGTCAGATTTAAGGTGGTTGAGATTAGACCATTGACTCACACAGGGCACAGGGTGGTAAGATGCCATTTGGGGCCAAATATTTGATGCACTGGTTCCTTCACTCACGTGGATGCCTGACAGTGGTTGGTGGGCTATTCTATTTCAACACATACTGCATTTCTGAGATTCAGTCTCTTGGTCTCTGTCCTGTTGTCATCTTCAGTCTTCTAACCATCCATAATACTCATCAAATGCACTGAGTTGCCTTATAGAATCATAGAATCAGAATTGTTTTGGTTATTCTCTGGTCCAGCTGTTTCACAGTCTCTGTCCCAGAGCCCTGCTGCTGAAATTTGTTTTACATTGGCTGGATTGGTGTTGCCTTCTGGTCTCAGCAGCGTTGACTGTCATCTCTGTTATGTATTCTGCATTATGCTTATGATGAGATATACTGTATTTTTAAGAGTCGATAACATATCATGTTAATCTCTTTATGCCTAGCATAGGTGAACTTGGCTTCCATGAGTCTTGACTGCATGAGTTTATCAAAAACAAACACAAAAATATGTATAAATGGTAGGTGCTTTTTTACCTGCTCTTATTCCCTCTAACTTCCGGTATTATTATTTTTTTTTAAATAGAACCTTATTTAAGGAACTCTCCAAGGCTTTATTCTTACTTGAAACTGAGACATGTAAAAAGAGAAGGCTATAAGCTGTGGTGACTTGTGTAGAGATAGCCTAGTCTGTTTCTTGTTCCAGTTGTGTCTAGATAGACCTGTGGTACTGCACAGAGACCAGTTTAGCAGATAACAGCTCCTTGTATTGCCCTCCTTGGCCTCATTCATAGTGGGCGTGGTTGAACAGAAAGGAGCTCTCAGGGAATGGTAATCTGTATCTGTCAGGAGAAAGGAAGAATAAATGTGGTCATGAAAATAATGCCCTGCAACTTCAAAAGGAGAGGCTCAGCTACTAACTTTGCTTCTGACCTTGCTAAGTTGTGGGTGTCCTAGTCTCTGATGACAGTTGAGACCTATCTTCATGCGATTTGGCCTTTAAAGAAAGGATTTACTGCTACTGTCTTAGATTGCAAGCAATCATGAGGGTATACGGAAGGGAACAAGTCTTCATTCTCTACGGACAGTAAGAACTATGTGGTTATTGACTTTATCTGAGCAGACTTGGTAGGTGCAAGAATTTGCGAATTTAGCTCCTAGATGTTGCACTGAGAACTTAAAAATTTAAAACAGAATCCTTTTTTCGTGGCTGGATTTTCTTTGGCGTTCTGTTTCACATTCTCTAGGGTTTCTTTTACTGGGCATTGTCCCTGCAACTGTGAATTAGAGAATTTGCTTAATTTCACCTTCCTAATAGTAACACATGAATCCAGCAGCTGTAGCTTTAAAAAGAAGGTAGACTGTTATGTAGTGTAGGGTATTGTGAAATTGCAAGGTAGTTTCAACACGCGTGGCAGAAGGTGAGGTCAAAAGCGTCATCAGCCCAGACGGATGCATGCACAGATTGAAAGCATGTATTGGAAGTTGGATTTTCTTCTGTCTGATCATTTTTTTCTATCCTAGCAAATAGATGTCCACCCCATCCACAAGATGCAGATAAAAGCCAACTACTTTTGCTGGCTGGTCTCCTGACAGCTTTGGTTTTGTTGGTGCTACTTATTCTTCCTTCTTATCCCTCTGTTTTTTGCTTCCAGAAACCACATATGCAAAACTCATTTGCTGTGCTCTTAAAGTGACAAAGCTACATGCAAGGTGTTTTTAATAAATGTTGATGAGTATTCTAGAATATTCAAAATTACAAGGTTTGCCTTCTGATGTGTAAATTATTTTTGTGTGTAATGACTTTTTGGAAGATAAATGTTTTTCTTTCTTTAGAAAGCATTCTGTTGTTTTAAGAATTGACCATCTGAAAAAAAAAATTCCATCTGGAGCTGCACTCATTTTCTTCAGTGGTGCAAGATTCTTAGCCAAATTACATCCATGTAACGCATTAAGGCATCCAGGAAATGGTACCACACTGCCTTGGAATGGCACATATACAGTGCTTCTTTATAACGTTCTTTCACCTCCAGCCATTTCAGTCCAAGGACTTTCCAAGTTGTGTGTGGATTCTGTGTGCAGAAGAGAAAAAACAAGCATATTTTTGCTAGGCTTTAATTCACTAGGGAGAGAGCCACACAAGAAGGGAGAGACAAGAAGTAGCTGAAGCAAATTTATCTTTGAATTGGAGGTGACACCCATGAAAAATGTTTTGTGCTTTTTTTGCCTGGTCAGTCTTTGCCTACCAACGTCCTCACAGCATTAATCACAGCTAAAAGGTTCTGTGGGAAACCTTTTGCTCTATGTTAAGAAAAACTACTGAGGATATGGACTTAATGTTTTGCCCCTCTTCAGAGGCTTTGCTTTCTGCAGAGAGGGAAGGAAGGCTGTCAGCAGAGGGTTTTAACCCTGGAAAGGCAGCAAGCACCTCCTGCTCACAGGGTTTGTACATTATCTTGCTCTTAAGGAGTCATGAGTGTAAGATCGGCAGCTACTAGCAAAGGAAGCAGATGGCTTGTAAATAGCCAGACATGTAGGAAAAAGATCTCTCTGTGCTCTTCAGATCACAAAAGACCTGTCCTTATGTTTCACAGCCTGGACTATGTAATCATCTCCTTATAAAGAAATACTGAATGATTTGGGGTCAGCCTGATCTACAGCCAAAGATCAGTCCCTGGAACGGAGTATCCGTTTGGATTTACACTACTAACAGAGTGACAAAAAGTTTTCTTGTCTCTTATTCAAACATCGGTATGTCTGAAAGCCTCTGTAAATCAGATCTCTTCAAAGCAGGCCTTTCAGACTAAACAATGAGAGCTGAAATCTATTTAGAAGCTCTGTTTGTTGCACATTTACAACCGTGTGAGTGTGCAAAAGCCTACGTCTATTCTTGGAGGCATTATTTAATCTAAAAAGTGGCAAGGAGTGCTTTAAACTATGTGTTGCTACTCACAGTGCTGTCACTTGAGCATGAGCATGGAGCTTTGTGGACAAGGTTTTCTGATGCATCCAGCCTTGGCCTACCCTTCCTTGTATAACAAGTCATGGTACAGTTGGTGAATTCTGAGTTTAAGCCTGGTGCTGTAGAAAATACTAAATAAAGTATTGTCACAATAGGGAAGCATTGTCACCGTCATATTAGACCATCTTAACC
Source organism: Apaloderma vittatum (assembly GCF_000703405.1). NCBI lineage: Eukaryota > Metazoa > Chordata > Aves > Trogoniformes > Trogonidae > Apaloderma > Apaloderma vittatum. The sequence goes on from NW_009704068.1 coordinate 8,922, forward strand.
ATTCTTAAGGGAAGACTGAGTGAAGCACTCAGACGTTATAACACGACAAATGCAATGGCCAGCACAGCGTTGTCAAAAGAAAAACCTCTGACAAAAGGTATTCACTGTCAAGTAAAAGCATAAAATATTGTCGTGATTTCATTATGGCATGAAGACATACTCATGAAGTTTAATAAACTACTTGGATGCATCCTAACTTCAAACTAATTTCAAAAAAATGGTGCCATTGGACTTAAATGTTAGCGTAAAACATGTTTGACCTTTATAAATGGTGGAGCTAGCAAAACCAAGGGTGGTGTGATCACCTTATGTTAGTTTTAACTGCCATTTATTTGAGATGTAACAATGATAGACATTTTATGTATATTAATCATAACTGGCTGTTGCGAGTTAGGGCTGGGCCGGCCACTAACATGGACAGATGCTCTCTAACCCCCTCTTCCCCCTGCAAACGGGAAGGAAAAGGGAATGAGGCAGAGAGATTTACGGGTTAGAGAAAAAAACCTAGAACCACTGTAATGAAACAACAATAGAAATAATAGTGGAATGATAAAAGTAAAGAACTATATACAACTACAGATAGTAGCCCAATATCAAACCTGACTTCCTCCCCCGATATCAATCCCCACTGATGCTGCAGAGCAGGAGGCACTGGGGCAGCCCCAGGCTCAGCGGCTACAGGGAACTGGATTCGGGAACTCAGGATCTTGATCAAAAGCAGGAGGTCAGATGGAGTTCTCTCTGGACACTGGCCATTGCAGAAAAGGGCTGAAACTCTCGTGATCACTCAATTTATACTAAATATGACGTATATGGGATGGAATACTCTCGATGGTCACCTGTCCTGTCTATTACCCGCCAGAGGTGCCACCTTTTCCTTCCTTGTGACCCCTCTCACTATCTGGCATCCCCAGTGTCCCACACAAGAGCCAGCAGTGGCCTTGGTCACCACAGGAATAAGTATCAGCAAGAGCTTTTCTGCATCCCAGTCCCAGGCAGTGACTGCAAACATCAGGTGTTATCACTGCTGGTAGCACACACTGTCTGCAAAAACACGCTGCTGACTTCAGAAAGTGCAGCCTCTAAGAAGAGACTAAACTGGAAAGTAAAAATTACTAAACAGGACTGGGTTTTTAGCTAAACCCAGGACACTGGCTTAAAACTGAATTTTGTTTGAATAAAGATTTCTTCAGGTCAACCCAAACTCACTAGTGCTGCGGTCTGTTGAGGTCAGTCCAGGCACTTCATGTACTTGTGTTGCAAATCATCTTGCCTTTAATACCATACAAGAGTCTTCTGTGAATAAAGACACAATGTTAATCTGTTTCTTGGCTTGTCAAGAAAGTGCTTGTTAGGTAGAAGGTAAGAAGGCAGCCTATTGCAATGTGAATCCTGAACAGGAGACCCTGATTTCTTTGATGTCAATGAATGAGGTCAAAAGCAAGCTTCCAGGCTCGTCTGCAGTGCTCATTAGGGCAGCAGGGCTCCATGGGTACAGGTCAGGCAGAGCAGCTGCCTCAGCAGCTGCAGCCCTTGTTTTGGTCAGTTCTGCCTTCTGCAAATCTGCAGCTCCTATTTACCTGCCTGCTCACACCAGCATCATTTATGTCAAATTTGACAGTGGTGCAGTGACCCAAAGAAATGTCTCTTCTTTGACTACAGAGACATAACTCTGTAGTTACCTTTTTCTCTTGTTAAATATGGCTGAAACTCAGCATGTTATGTCTTAAGCATCAATGCAAAGAAAACTATCACTATCTCTGTGCCTTGAAGACATCATCCATTTCTCCTTATTCAAGGGTAGTGCCATTTCTTTTATCTTGCTGAGCTGAAAAAGAGCATGGAAGTTGTCAACCTGTCCCTTCTACAGCTTTTGGAAAGATTTCCTAGGACCGATGGGTGGAGAATGGGAGAAGGGCAAGAGGGCTGGGGCAGGAACTGGGGTGGTCATGTGTCAGGTTGCCTGCCTTCCTCTGCCTGCAAGCCTGGAAAGAGAGGACAAGCATGAGTCAATGCCCTCAAAATCTAAGGGCAGGGAGTAAGTATCACAGAATCATAGAATGGTCTGAGTTGAAAGGGACCTTAAAGATCATCTAGTTCCAACCCCCCTGCCATGGGCAGGGACACTTCCCACCAGACTGGGTTCCTCAGAGCCTGGTCCAACCTGGCCTTGAGTACTTCCTGGGAGGGGGCTTCCACAGCTTCTCTGGGCAACCTGTTCCAGTGCCTCATCCTAAAATCTAATCTAAATCTACCCTTTCAATTTGAAATCATTACCTCCCGTCCCGTCACTACACTCCCTGATCAAGAGGAGTCCCTCCTCTTTTTCTCTTGTAGGCCCCGTTTAAGTACTGGAAGTCTGCTATAAGGTCTCCCTCGGGCCTTCTCCAGGCTGAACAACAGGAGTAGGTTGGGAACTGCTGATTCTTCTGTTCCTGCTGGGATCTGACCTGAACGCAAAGAGCTGTGTGGTTTGGCTGATAAAAATATGCTAACATCCCTTGCAAACAAGTCTTGCAAGTCAGCTTCTTTCTTTATCCCTCCCCCCTCCCCCTCAATCACTTCCTTTGTAATATCTAAATCAATCTGTGTCAGTATCCACTCATTTTCAGGATCTATACTGAAGGGAGATCAGTGTCAGTGTCTCTGCTGGGGGATGCCCGGGGCTGGTCATGGCTGGTTCCAGATGGCTGCAGGCCCAGCAGGTCCATGGACCCATCTGGAACTAGCCATGAGCAGCCCAGACCCTCAGCCACAGCACTTTTCCTGACAGGTACTACAGCCCAGAGGGAGGGCTTAGAGCAGGGATAAAGTGTGAGCGTGAAGGAGGCAGAGAGGACTCTGTGCTGATACATGGGATGTGTGTGGAGGGGAAGATATTTTTTGGTTTGTCTTTGCTTCTCACTACTGTGTCTATTTTATCTGGCTAATTATTTTTTCCCCCAAGTCGAGTCTGTCTTGCCCACCACAGTAACTGGAAAGCAATCTTTTTGTCTTTACCTTGGCCCATGAGTCTTCTTATCCTGTTTTCTCCTCTATCCTGCTGAGGAGGGCGAAATCGAGAGGCCTGACAGGAATTTGATCCTTGACCAAGGTTAACTCGCCACAGTACACCATGCAAGAACGTTTAACTGTCTAAATAAATACCCCTTTCATTCTTAGGGGCTTTGTTAGGAGATTATATAAATGTGATTTCAAATTTTCTTTAGCAGTAGGAAAAAGTAATCTCAACCAAGAAAAATACTGCTGCATCATTACGCAAGACCTGGAGGACTTTGGTGTGTGAGGAAAGTCACAGTAGCTGGTCTCGGTCATCTGCCCTAGCCTTTGAAACCACGACTTCTGACCATTGGCTGCCTTGAAAAATGTGCATAAAGGCTCCCTTGGTCTTCAGGGGAGAAAAGCATGTTGTTACTGATTTATGTGAAACTCTTCTTCAGAAATGCTTAAGGGTTCTATAAATACTGGAACTTCAGAGGCAGTGGCTGGAGAGCTGCCTGGCGGAAAAGGA
>NW_009704069.1:0-375 GCF_000703405.1 Apaloderma vittatum
CCTTAGGTTGAACAGGTTACCATTGGTACGACAGCAGGTGTAAATTCCATTATCTTCAACGAGGTCCGTCGTGGCCCTTTGGAGCATCATGCTGAAGAAGACTGTGAACAGAGTTGGTGTGAGAACACAACCTTGTTTCACACCATTGGTTACTGAGAATGGCTCAAAGAGTGCATCACCATCTCTGACTTGGCCACACTGATCCTCACGTAACAGGGTAATCATTTTGAGGAACTTGGAAGGACATCCTAATCGTTCCAAGATCTGCCACAGGCCTTTTCTGCTCACAGTGTCAAAAGTTTGATGAGGTCAACGAAAATTACATAGAATCCTTTGTCCTGTTCCCTAGACTTCTTTTGCAGTTGTCTGAGCACA
>NW_009704069.1:671-26229 GCF_000703405.1 Apaloderma vittatum
AACGCACAATGTGCTCGTGAAAGTTAGCATGGAGTGCTTGGCATCCATGCTTCCAGACTTCCAAGTGGGATTTGATCAATCCCAGCTGCCTTGCCAGTTTTCACTTGCTGTAAAAAAATAAATAAATAAAAAAGGTACAAAATTACCCATCCATCAGCAGGCAGCATATGAGTCAAAGTTGGTAATCAGATTTCTGAAAAATGCTTTGCACTTAGTAAATCTTTATTGACAAATTCAGATATTACTGACCTGATGTGTTATAAGAAAAAAACCTTCTGCATGGACCAAGATGAAATGCTAATGTAATAGGATATTTAAAAGCCCCTAAAGAAAGGGTGTGAAGGAAGACCCAGGGAACTACAGACCTGTTAGTCTAAACTCGACTCCTGAAAAAATAATGAAGAATATACTGTGTACTATGGAAAGTCCTCGAATTTAAGAAAGATGTGAAGGTCCTGGAATGCATCCAGAGGAAGGCAACAAAGCTGTTGAAAGGACTGGAAGTAATGCCATATGAGGAGCAGCTAAGGGTTCTGGTTTGTCCACTTCGGAGAAGGGGCTGAGTAGTGACTTCATTGCTCTCTGCAGCTTCTTGAGGAGGGGATGTGGAGAGGGGAGGTGCTGATCTCTCTTTCCTCGGACCCAGTAATAGGAGTGGCAATGGTTCAAAGACATACTAGTGAACGTTTAGAGTGGATATTAGGAAGTTTTTCTTTACTGAGAGGGTGATCAAAGGCTGGAACAGGCTTCCTAGAGAGATGGTTGATGCCTCAAGCCTGTCTACCTTTAAAAGGCATTTGGACAATGCCCTTAATGACATGCTTTAACTTGGTCAGCCCTGAACTGGTCAGACATTGGATTAGATGACCATTTTTGGTCCCTTCCAACCAAAACAGTCTATTCAGTACACACTTAATTTTCAGAAAACCATGTTCCAATGACACAAGGACAATTAAACTCAAATAAGCACAGTAAGCCATTAATAACTCTGTTAGGACAGCCAAAGGAAATAAAAGGCATACCCATAGAATGTGTGTATTGGCTGACACACTACAGCAATATCCCTTTAGAAAGTTATGTGAAAAATGAAAAGAAGTTCACAGAATCACAGAATGTTAGGGGTTGGAAGGGACCTCAAAAAATCATCTAGTCCAACCCCCTGCCAGAGCAGGATCATCTAGAGTAGGTCACACAGGAATTCTTCCAGGTGGGTTTGAATGACTCCAGAGAAGGAGACTCCACAACCTCCCTGGGCAGCCTGTGCCAGTGCTCTGTCACCCTCACAGTGAAAAAGTTCTTCCTAATGTTTTTGTGGAGCCTTGTATTCTCCGGTTTGCATCCATTGCCCCTCGTCCTATCACTGGAGATCACTGAGAAGAGCCTGGCTCTGTCCTCCTGACACTCATAATTTACATATTTATAAAGATTTACGAGGTCACCCCTCAGTCTCCTCTTCTCCAAACTAAAGAGACCCAGCTCCTTCAGCCTTTCCTTATGGGAGATGTTCCACTCTCTTCATCAGTTTATGAAATAAATGGTGTTTTTTTCACTTAGTAGATCTCTTCACTTGAAATATATACTAAAATACTCACAAAGGACTGTCAGATTTGACACGAGACTTTTAAAAATCATAGAATCATTTAGGTTGAAAAAGACCCTTAAGATAAAGTTCAGCTGTTAACCTAGCAATGTCAGGTCGACCACTAAACCATGTCCTTAAACACCGTATCTTCACTTTTTTAAATACCTCCAGGGATGGTGACTCCACCACTTCCTGGGACAATGTGTTCCACTGCTTAACAGCCCTTTCCGTGAAGAATTTTTTCCTAATGTCCAATCTAAACTTTCCCTGGCATAACTTGAAGCCATTTCCTTTTGTCTTATCGCTTGTTACTTGTGACCCTACACCAGCTTTGTTGTCCTTCTTTGGACATGCTCCAGCACATCAATGTCTCAAGAAATTCATGTGCTTCCTGAATGGGAGTGGAGACAGAGCAGATTAGCTCAGTTGGTTAAAGCGTGGTGCTGATAACACCAAGGTCACGGGTTCGATCCACGTTCAGTCCCCATGTGTTGCCTGATCTAGTTGCGAGACATCCCTGCCCATGACAGGGAGGTTGGATTAAATGGTCTCTAAGGTCCCTTCCAGCCTAGGCCATTCTATGATTCTATGATTCTAATTAACTAGATCTCATCCCTTGTCAATGGATTTGATTTAATTGTCTACATATAGATTTGTTATACACAAGAGTGATACAAGACTGAAGAAATCCTTTCACAGACAGCAGACACAACGCAGACAATAGGTCTGATACCCTTTTGGAGCTGAGGGTGACACCCAGGGATTTCTCTAATGGTACAACATGCCAGTGTGCAAGCAGGTGGGTCAAATTTAGTGGAGTCTAGAGAGAGATTCAGGAGAAAGACCATTGTCAGCTGTTTCCAAGACTCCTAAAACCTTGGGCCCAGTGAACTCTCATGCCAAAGAGCTGGGTAGCCACATTACATGTGGTACAGAGATTTACATGAATGTTTACACTTTTAATGACATTTAAATTCTCTTTGCATTCTATCCTGAGAAATGGAAAAATAATTTCTTTCTTCGATACATTGTTATAATTATATTGTTACTGTAATTATTATTAGGACTCTGTATGCTATACCTATTCTAATGCAAATAATACTAAACCTTTCGTTCTCTCTGCATTTGCAAGTATTCCATATCATTGTACATTATTTACTTTTTTGAGGCGCCTTTAATGCTACATAATCTTTCTTGAAATGATCTACAGAAAATCTCTCTAAATGATTTTTCACTTTTGATAAAGGAAGATATACTGATAATTTTAGTAATTTTCCTGTTTCCACATACTTTTTTTTTTTTTCAACTAGAGTAAAACATGCAGGTTCTTCCTGGCCTGATCACAATAATAAAACCAGGATCCTTTGTATACATCTATATAGTTTAATTCTATGATTTAAAGATGGGATTACTTCTAGTTGATTTCTTCTACCTGAATATTAAATGCATAAGTCTATAAAGTTGACTATTCCATTCATAACCAAAATAGAAATATTCACATAGAAAAGACAGCTTATCTCACCAAACTGTGTTTAAATAAACAAAACTGAGATACAAAACAAGAGAAGATCCTTATAAAGATAAATAATTAATAAAAAGGTCTGAAACAGAAGATAGGAGCACATGTTAAGTACTTTCAGTGGAGCTCCTCAGAAACCATTGCTGAGACATGTGCTTTTAAAACATTTGCTTACAATTAGGAAAACATTGAAAAGGAAAAGGATGATATTTTTCTAATAATTCTAAATGAATCAGTATACTTAAACTGAGAACCAGCTCTGGAGAACTGCAAAAGAATCTTACAAAGTTCACCGACCGGGTAATAAGATGGCAGATGAAATTTAGGAGAGAGAAATATAAAAGCACAAAAAAAAATCCAAAAAACCTAATTTACTATGCAGAATGTTATGCTCTGAAAAAAAAACCTGTTAGGTAGGATAGAGCCATGACAAAACAGCTCTATGCTTATGGGAAAGTAATTGTTATGAATTATTTGAAAAGTTAGAATACACAACTTCAATATAGAATCATAGAATCATTACTGTTTCATCCAGGCTTTGTTTGCACCTTGAATATTGTGGGTATTTCTGGCTACCCCACTTCCAAAAATTAAGTATAATCAGCAAAATTTCAAAAAAGAATGTCTAGGGTAATCAAAGGTACAGAATATCTTCTGCTTAGGAAATGAATATTTAAGACAGGAGTCTTCAGCCTGAAAAAGGAACGACGATATATAATTGTGACCAGAATGGAAAGAATTCTCACTGTTTCATTGCAGGAACAAGGGACATTAAATGAGTCATCTGAAGCGGAATATGCAGTGTACAAAACATTGCGGTTTTTCACATGTGTGATTAGATTGTGGAGATCTTTGTTATTGGGTGATGAAAACAATAAATATTTGCATCTGCTATTGAGGAAAGCAAAGGGACAAAAGCTAAGGGAGGAAAAAAATCCAGGTTACTAAGTATAGGAACATCTCACTGCATGTCTAGTCATCATTTCAAATTTCTATTGCTAGTTGTTTAATACCTTGCTCTGATAACCATCATGATTACTCCACTTTTCTTTCCCTCATTCATAGTTGACTTGATTGATCCGATGAGCAGCGGTCATCTAATAAAAATTATGGCGATATTGGAAAAGTAACTATACAGAAAGAAGTAGCAAGAACAGTAAAATATTGACATGATTTGATCTTGTCTGATAAGGTAATCTACCAATCAAAATCTGAAGCCACCAAGCAGTCATATATTGTTTTTCATTTTAAAAAGCAAGCAGCCTTCCAGTCTCCAAAAAGCTGTTTGCACAATGTGAGCCTTTCTAGTGAACCTGATGGCTCTATATAGGTTTCTCTGTTTTCATGTCATATACATCATCCTCGTGTTTTTAAACTAGGAATATTTCTGTAGTCCCTACATACATCTCCTTTCAATTACATTAAACTTTATGAGGAAAAAAATGTATAACTCTCTGTATAACAGTTACATCTTTCAGGCCCGCATACTCAATGAGTAGAGAAAACACAACTACTTCCAGAAGTTCCTGTCTTGAAAAATGGCACCAGAGAGAAGAAGGGTGGCATATGTTCACCTCTAGACATCCATTTCTAGACCGCGCTAGAGGCAGAACAGTGGCTGGACATTCAGAGCTCAATTCAGTAACCAATATAGAAAAGTCCACTCAATAGAAAAGCATCAGACACTGATTTCTTATATGAACTGCATAGTACCCTACATGCCTACGTAGAATTCTCTGATAATGTCAGGTGACTCAGATGTGTGGATATCTAAGTCTTGCCTTTAGGCCGATCAAGTATAATCATTCCTATGGCATTACCCAATCTTAAACATTTCCGAGCATGAAATAAATCACCACATGGAGGTGATTTAACTTAGTTTAAAAAAAAAAAAAGATCTTGGGAAATTACCTTGAACTTTCATATAGTTTCTTTAAAACTTGTGAAACTGTGAGAAAAGACTCTTCCTAATCTATTGCCTATATATTTAACACAGGTAATTTATTTCTGCCTTCAGTATGCATTACTGCACTTGCCAAAATTACCTCTGTTTAGCATTGTTTTATTCTGTTTACCTTTTAATACTCCTTTGAAAATACAGCCCTCTCTACTCTGCTAACATAATTTGCAGTATAATAATAATAATAATAATAAAAATAAATACCTATTAGAACTATTACGTAAGCTGAAGATGCTCAGCATTACTATTCTAACAAGTTTTCATGATACTCTTTATGACATATGTTGCTCTACAATATCAAAGCTAAGCATGTATATTTGTAAATAATTGAGTCAAAATGATATTTTTTCTATCATACTGTATGCAAATGTAAGATTTTCCTGTCATTTAACACCTTAACAAACAGTTTTCTTACGAACTTTTATGAGTTTTTAAAAGCTTTTCAATAGGAGAGGGGAAGACAATGTTAATTTGAGGAATTTTCTCTGTCCTGTATTAACATACACGTTTGTGACCAAATCTTCGCTTGGAGTATATTGGCATTGCACTATTGACAACATTAAAGCTGTGGGGGTTTTTTTAGATGTTAACGTTATAATTAGCAACAACATCGGTGTCTTGTTGGTACTGGCAGGCTTAAAGTAGAACATTGTTGAACTGCAGAGAGCAAAGTTATTTAACAGAAGAACTTGTCCTCTTTTCGCCCTTGTAGCTGTCACGACATAGGCCAGGTGCTGCTAGGTAATATCAAGGGTGCTGGCACTGGCACACCATCACCTCTTCATTAGCTCTAAGTGTCATACTGGCTTTGCGTGGCTTCACTGTCTGTTAGTGAACCCCAGGTTACAGTCGAGTTTGAAGGCATTGAGGATACACCTGACTCTACAGTATAGTCATCCCCATGTGTTGCCTGGTCTAGTCGAGATGTTGTGGCTGTCCCCTCCCTGGAGGTGTTCAAGGCCAAGTTGGACGGAGCCTTGAGTAGCCTGATCTAGTTGAGAGGCGTCCCTGCCCATGACAGGGAGGTTGGACTAGATGATCTCTAAGGTCCCTTCCAGCCCATGCCATTCTATGATTCTATGATCCTATGATTCTATGATTCTAATGTGGCTCTCTCTACAGGTACTTCAAAATACAGTTCATCACTTTAAAAAGTAGAACTCTAGACCAGATCAGATCAGATGAAGAAGTCTCCTGGAGATTAACAGGACTACCTCTAATGTGGACATCTACACTGTAACTATCTCAAGTTAGATGTCTAGATGTTAGCCTACTCTTACTGTAACTGACTGATTTTCCAACAGCAAAAGAACACTTCTCTCAGTCTTGGGGAGTATCCCTTGAAATTAGCCTCAAATACGACACAGTGACTTCATAACACTGAACAGAGCTGTCACTCCAAAGCTTCAGCACCATTCAGGCAAGAGGAGTTATCCAGTGACAAGAGATTTGCTTAGCAAATATACACATACATTTTATCACTACGCTGTGTCTTTTAAAATATAGCTGACTACTAAGAAAAACAGTGAAAGTAAAATACAGTTAACTTTTCTTTTAAAGGAGACAGAATTTGTTTGTCTTTTTTATATTTCTCTTTCTTTAATTTTATTTTTTCAAGATATCAAAAGGACAGTATTGCAGCCAAAAAGACAATGATTTCACCTATCCTACTTTTTTCAAGCTCATTTGTTATTTCAAATGTAAAATCTGCCTATTGTCTTATTGCAGAAATACAGCAAATATTATATTGGAGAGTACTCACAAATTCAGATTATTTTAAATGACTTAGATTAAGATTGTGAAAGCTGTTAGTGACTCTCGACTTCTTTTTCTTGTGAAAGCACGATATCATTAATGTTAGGATAAAACAAATGCATAATTTCCAGATTTAGTTTGACAGTTATTGAATTTCTAAATTAAGGGTCTTTTTATTCCCTCTCAGAGCAAATGAACAAAGAAAGACTCGATTTATTAATTTAATCTTTCAAAGAAATGGTATATCGATATGAATTTTTACCATGATTACACACATACTCGCTACAAAATTGCTATTAATTATGTAGAGTTAAATCTTTTAAAATAAGTAACAAAGATTATAAAACATCTTGTTTCCAACTGATCTTTGTTAAAATATATCCATTATAACTGGCTACTCTTAAGCATATAGTCTTTTTCAGTTATGCAGAAGTTTTAGGCATAATTAACATTGCAGTAAGTAGTGGAAAAGAAGGATACATTGGTAAGTGAAATCAGAAAACATTTCAGATAGTTCTAGATTTCTCAGAGACCGCCTGCCTCATTTGAAAAATTATTCCAAAAGATATTTAATTATTCAGCTCCATCTGTTTGAGTTATGAACTCTAGATTTTCCTTGGGTTGTGCACTCCTTAGCACAATGGGCTCGAAACACAGGATGAAATTCTCTGCATAAATATGATATTAATATTATAAAAATAATGAGGTTTAAAGACTGTAAATTAATATTTGCTTGTCCATTTCCCCCCACTGTCTAGGTGGAGAGAGGATAGAGAATAAAACAGGCTAAAGATGGGGGTAAACAGAAATGGGAAAGTTGTATGTTCAAGACCAGGTCTCTTTTTCAATGTTGTTAATTTGTTTTATCCAGGAAGCCCTTTATCTAAATTGTGCAACTCCCCAGAAAAAACCTAGGACTTCCTTCAATTTGTCCCAGACTTCCAAGGAGAATCTGTACCATCAAACATTACAAGCAGGTACCTGGTCCCCCTTTATCCAGCAAAATTTGCCTTCCTTCCTACATGCTGGCATAGAATCAGTCACAGGGCTAGCAGATATTGCATACTGCTTAGGCAGTGAGGGTTCCCTTAATGAGATAAATATCTTATTAACTCACCTCATTTTGAATTAAAAGGAAGCTCAAGTGTCCTTCCTCCTGTGCAACCACCTCCACAGGTCTGCGTAGTTTGGCTGGCTGGTCAAAAGAAGTGGCTCTGACTAGTCAATCCGATGCTGCCTGGGAATGATAGGTAACATATCTGCTAGAATGGGAGGTTCAGCTGAAGTTTTCCTGATTTGTATATCACATTTATCTGTAGATATGAGACAAGAACTGACTTCACTCAGCCAGACTGCTGCCTGGTAATGGCACTGCAAGGACATGAGTCACTTCACCAGAAGAACCAGAGGTATCTTCATATTTTTTTAGGAGTATGTCGTGCTGGCAGCTTGTTGTGGGGCATTCTGCCACATTTGGAGAATATGGCTCTAATTTCTGACTATACTACTACAAGAAAATGAAAAAAAAAGGTCTTCTACTAGAATTTTCTTTGGAGAGAATTGCAGATTTTCAATATTAGTCCCCAGCAGCACTAATCCATATTGTATCTTTTTACAGGATTGATTTGAGAGTAAGAACTTTAATTCTATCACCTGTACATCCCTATAGGTCTTCTTAAAAGGGGTATCTTTCTGTCAGACTTGTAGCTCTCTGACTTTCTGCTGTGATGGTTTAAAGCAGAGGAAAGAGATTAAAAAAATTGTGAGAAAGGAAAAAACAAATCAAAACAGTAAAGAAAGGGACCAAAAAGAATAATGTAGAAAGCTGATGAGACAAAAAAATAATAGAAAATACTGGAGAGGCAGAAACTGTGCAACAGTAGGGTGCAAAGGGAAGAGGCAGTAAGAAGAAAGCCCATGGAAAAATTTGGAGTGAAAACTTCTGCTGTGAATTCTGAAAGCAGAAATTATATCAGATTGAGAAAACACTTCAGGATTTGGCCTATTAATTTTAGCACTTATGTAAATAGGATGTACATTTTGAGATACTAAGGTTTGTAGGTAAATCTTCCACCACTTGCACAGTTTGTGACTCAGAAGTCTGCATAATTTCAAAAAAATAGAAAGTCAAGTCACACTGTATTTATATTACATTAACCTGAAGTCACCCACTGGGATCCAAATACAAATTTTTGGTTGAATTGTATTTTATGAGAAAGGCCTACCAGAGGGAATAAGTAAGTGGATAGTGAGTGACACTGGGAAGAAAGAACTCAAATTAATTTTGGTTCTCAGTACAGAGGCAGATGAAAAAAAGCATAAAAGGAATAAGTAAATTGCTGAGAGAAATACAGCATTTAGTTACTCTTCAAGCTTAATTGAATCAGTTAGTTAGAATTTGTTACTGAAGACTGATGTGGGTAAGGCTAGAAGTTAGCATTGATGACCAGAGCCTATCTGAGCAGTGTCAGTTGTAGTTTAAGTACATCCCTGGTTTCTTGCTGATGTTATCATCAAAGCTGTCAGCTAGACTTGATTTCAAGTGGAGTAAGAGATTATTAGTAAGAATAAATCTCAAAAAAGTTCTCAGAAATAAAGAAGTTTATTTGTAGGTAAAAAGAAATACATTAATTTTAGCTGATCAGCAAACTATATGAAGATAGGGTTAATAATTTGTGTATATAGATGACATTAGGGGACACACACACAAAAAAAGCCAAAAAAGTTAAGTGGAAAGTAACAGATTTGTAAAATCCAGTTCACCTTCTACTGAGTCCTTCTTAGACTACATGAGTTCATGTGATATTTTCATAGGTGATTAATTATTTAAATTTATTCTGTACAGTGTAAATTCAGTCCTTGACTATTTCAAAACTGAAAATGCAAAGTACATCAATCATTTTTGCCATGCCAAGATATATTTGCATTTCAGATGGTCGTATTTCTGAAGGGTGTTCCTAGTAGGTCAACAACAGTACACCATGAAATTTCCACAGTTCTAAAAATGGAGACTTCTTACTCAATGAAGCTCACACCCTTTCCTATTTGAATTGCATTTGTGACTACTATATTTTGTTTGTATTTTTTGGTATGTTTATATCTTATTTTGACTTATTTTCTACTAACTGTTCTTTTCTGTAAGACGTTTATAATTAAGTTATTTTTCTATGCTTTCAAATTTCACCAGAACAAAGTTATTGGCTGACATATTCCAATGACAGTTAAATAGAGGAAAGATTTTGGGGTCTGTCAATCTTTTTTTGTTTTGTTTCTCTTACATACACCTGGTTAATCGTGAGATCTACTAGACCACTTCTTTGTGCAAGCCTTCTCTCTCCTGTGTTGTCTATCATGTTTACAATGCAACTAGTATAAAACAGGTAATACTTTGTCTAGTAGTATCAGAATGTCATAATAGTCCACTTCAGGTAGCAACTGTCTTGGCCTCAGTGGCAAATGCAAATGAGCATTGCCAAGGTCTATATCTAAAAAAACTGCAGTCTTTTTTTTAGAAGCTAGCTATGGTCCAGTTTAACAATCTAGGCACCTCTTGAACAGCTGCTCTAGAGTAAAAAGAAGAAGAGTGCAGATACCCTACATTTTACAGTTAGCTGTGCCAGCAGAGCTGCGTTGCAAAATTAAGACTTTCATCCTTGAGCTCTTTTCTAAACAAGTGCATAACCCTTGCTTTTTTATAATGAAAAGAGGCCATGACCAGCCGAATACAACTCATGTTGGGAGTTTGCTCGTGAGAATGGACGGATGAGACGCTTCTTGCACACAAGATGTGCATGGGAGTGAATGGGAGAGTATGATCAAAACAGACCTGGGAAAGTCTGTTCTCCCGGTGTGATAAGAGAGTGATCGAGAGAGTACAGGAGCTAACAACAACCCTAGGCACATAGTCTGGTCTCCTTGTAACCCATAAATAGTGCTTTTGCTAATAAACTTGGTCTCTCAAGAGCTGAGTCTGTGCCTTTCAGCCCACCACAGAAGAGTGGCTATGTAATGTTTTTGTAGGAATTTCCATCCCAGGTGATATTCAAAACTCAGTTTCACAATTCCCTGGGCAACCTGATTTAACTTTCAAGCTTGATCTAACTGTAAATTTGGTGCTGTTCTCATCAGAGGCTTGGAACAGGGAGTCTTTAAAAGTCCTTTCCAGACTGAGGTATTCTTTGATAATAAGTATCAGCTGGATATTTTCTGTTTTATTTCTTCATTTTAAAAGGGAAAACAAAACAGAACAAAACAAAACAAAATCGATGTCACTTCATAACACAATCAAAAACCACTTTTCTAGTGCTATCTAACCAATCATCATCCATTTCTGGAGACTTGTTTTCCTGTATCTCCATTTTAAAATGTTCCTAATAAAATATTAAACAAAGGACATTTGACGTGTCAGGTATATGTAAGAAAAAACAAATACGACTTTAGTTTGAGAGAAGTGGAATAAAAACAAGACTTCTAAGGTTTCTTCACCTCCAGCATAAATTTCAATAGTAGTTCCAACCCAATTCAACCCATTTCAGCTCAACACTGTTTGCCTCTCTAAAGCTTAACTTTGTCACCTCACCCCTCGAGAATTAGAATAATTATATCCAAATTATTTTGTGGGAATGGTCCATGGTCCATTCTTTCCCCATGGGCTTGAACCAGTCTGGCAGAGGTTCAAATCATATCAAGAACCGTACTGGCAAACTTATAGCAAATAGTCTCTGCTCACTGATTCCTCTGAGTCCATCTGTTTTGCTTCCATTTCTGAAACTCAAGAATGGAGACAAGCAGACAGGCTGGACATGAACGCCTCCTGCCTTCCACTACTCCCAAGATGAAGAACTGCATTTCTAATCATCTAATTAAAATACAAATGAGCAGTCTGAATGGATTAGTCCTGCATTCAAAGAAAATTAACTACCCTTGTTAATAACTTAGTTTATGTGTATAAATTGACCTAGAAAACTAAAACATTTGATATAAGGAAGAAGGGCTGTATTTTTCCTAGACAAAAAAATTAGTGAGCTGCAAACCCAGTGCTTTGGTTTTCCCTTCTTCAATGGCTTACTCTTTCTGAATATCACTAGCACATGTTCTCCTTATGCAACCCTGTCACATACCCTTTTCTTGCAGTAAGTTTTCCAAAATTCCTTTATCCTTGAACTCAAAGAAAAAGCAAAAAAGTACTTACAGTACTTTATTAAGTAATTAAAAGCACTTAAATAAAAAAATCTTTTCTCTATGTGCTTAAAGAAGGAAAAAAAAAGTGATGTCCCAAAATAGACAATGTAGTATTGATATTTGCAGACCCACCTTACCTATTCATTCAGGAGTTTTGCAGACTATTGTGTGTATTTGATTAAGGTTCAGAAACACCATTTGTAAGGTCATCTAAACTAGCATATTAAGTTCTTTCACTTCACCTAAAAAGCTGTTTGAAAGGCAGGTAACATACTGTACACTGCTATAATGATAGTAATACTTCAGTGGCACTGTAGTCATGACCTCTCACATTTTCACTAAGTCTTCCACTTTGGGAACAAGGGAGAATTTCAATCACTTTAAAATATAATTTTGTTTTAAGAAATGACTGTGTGAAACTGGCACCTGTGCACTTGGACAAACCTCCTTGGAGTACCTCGACATTAGCATTTGCTCCATCCCAGAATCACTTCTTACTCAAATACCCTTGGTAAAATACATTTACATAAAAAAAACAACCTAGCATTTTAATTGCTGGGAAGTGCCTATGTCAGTTAGTGCGAATTTGTCCAAGAACGAGAAAATCTAGCCTAAGTGCTGAAGTATTTCAACTGCATTCCTTAGCACCTTGTGCTGCAGGTGGTCCTGGTGGCAGCGACATGTAATGAACTGAGACTTGCTTTCCACTGTAGGGACCCTTTTGGTGTAATATGAAAATATAGTATCCTGGAGCTCACTCTCTTAGTTCAAATGAAGAGGTAAAGAAGTGCATACCCATGATGAAATACCTACTTAGCCAAGTACATCTCATATTGCTGTAGTAGTTCTGTTTACCTAATGAAACACAGAACAATGCAAACCATCAACAGTCTGTTGAATTAGCTAGTGAAGGTAAATCACCCAAAGAGGTGATAATCACAGCTTGACTTAGCTACAGGAAGCAGAGCAATTGGAGTACCTACAGTGAATCCACTTAAATGTTTCATCTCTAAATCTTACTATCGTATATTATTAGTTTGTTGTTCTTCTTCACTTAATGGCACAGACTCCCTACACTGACTAGACTCAGATGCAAAGGTTTCAACCAGACAAATAGCAATTTCTGCATTTGTCTTTGATAGAAATTATCTTTTCAAACTGCATTTTAATATTAGTTAATGGAACCATCGTCTGGTTTGTAACATAGGTTACTAGACAGTGTCAGTATATAAATCTAAGTTTAAAAAGATGTGGGTTTTGGTGGGTTCAACACCCAGAAGGCATTAGCTTTATAAATGAATCAATGAACAGCAATTTTTATGCTAATTAAATGGTATGGAAAACACTGATTACTTCAAATTAAATAAGATAAATGCCATATAAAATAAGTGAAGGGACTTTATGCACCTGAATTTCCATTCATAATCATCAGTTCATGATCACAACCTAAAACTGTTTTGTAGCACAGATGTCAGTACTTTTGTAACATAAATGTACTGTGGTTAATCGCATTGGGCATCCAAGATTAAACTTGAGTATTTAAAATAAGTGGCAATATAGGAATGTGACAGCTCTGTTACTGCTTCTTGATATATAGAAATTCAGCTCAGCTCCCTACTGAGCTGGATGTCTTTAGAAGTCATAACTGTTGGAATTCAAAGTAGTTTTATTAATCTGCCTTTAAAATGTTGAAAACTTTGATGTGCAATAGCTCATTTAAAACGTGACTACTGAACCTTTTCTCTCTAGTATTTGGAACACAGAGAAAAGAAGTCATTGCTATTGTACTGGTGGGAAATCTCAATTTTTTTATTTGACTTTTCCAGAAATGCCATCCCCTTATCCCCTGGAATTAGCCAAATCAGAAAAGCAAGGAGGTTGATCTAATTAAACAAGGTCTTCCTTTTACCATATATTCTATTTTTAGAATATGTAAGAGCTTCATCTGCATCTACAGTCTTGAAAGTAATGTAATAAAGTAAAACTGGATGGAATCTCACACTCAAAGATTGCAAATAAACTTAATTATTAGCAACAAAATACCAGTTTATATTGCTGGTAGTGGTAGTAATAACAGCAATTTGAGTATGATAACTCAGAAGAATTTCCAGTCTATGAAAAACGACTTTACAGTGATGGACATTTAACAATCTTCCTTTCCACTTATAGCCTATCACCATTCACTTTGAACCCCAGGTATTAAAGATTTCCAAAGCAGCTTAAAAATAAAATAAAGCACAGAAAATATATGATACATTCATTTTCTGGAGCCCTCGAGAATAATTATCAATGTGTTGAATTCTTACTTCTGAACCAAAATCTGACCTACATAAGAAATCTCTCTGGCCCCAGATATTAAAGTGATTTCCCAGAGGATAAACCTCACTGTTGTCTATTTTAAGTGAAATTGTGCAATTCGAAATAACCCAGTCCATAATAAGGCAACATTTTTCTGTGTCCAAAAGTCACAGTTAAGAAAGGAATCAGAAGAGTGAAAAGTATATGAAAAAATAGCCAGTTCCTCAATTTACAATGATAAGGAAGTGGCCAGATACCATGATGTGGGTAACAACCTCAGAAACTGAACCAAAAGAGAGGAAAAAAAAATGTTGTTGGGAGAAAATGTCAGTATTATAAATATACTTTGAGATACTTGCAGAGTATGGCTAGAAAAAAGGTTAATACCAAATGGCTGCCTTATTATTAGGAATTTTCATATTTATCCCAAAGGACTTCAAGCTCCAAAATATTTTTTTTGGCCTAAATCTGTCACTCGTGAAGAACTTGCAATGGCCTTTAGCGCATCTTCAAAGAGCTTTGAATAACAATTTCTCTTCTGTCAGAAGTCATGAAAAAAAACCCAGTTCTTTTGGAGGTTACTGTGGGCATTATGAAAACAGTCATTTGGGTTAACTACCACGCCATGGCAGTCACCTTTCCAGCTTCCCTGGCTCTTGGACAAGATAAGATAAAGACAATTCTCTGGTCCTGAGACTTACTGACGTGGCTTAGACAGGACAGTCAGCCTTATGGACACAAGGCACTGCGTTCTGGGAGGAGGCCTGGGCCAGGAGTGAGTCCTCTGAGATCAGTATTGTCTGTGTCCTCTTTCTTTTCTCCCTATTCCTAAAGCTTTTTTTTAATGTATTTGGATTTAGGGAAATGTTTTCTTAGGAGGGTACTTTACAGGTATGAAGCAATTAGGTGGTGCAGAGGTTCATAGCACACAATAACTAAGAGTTATGGCACAGGAGATGACTGACCACTTTCTGACTGATTTCTGAACAGCCCATGGTGCTAAAGGTAAAAAAAATTATGCTGATAGATTCAAGAGAAGAATACCATAATTCACTTTTTTGAAAACATGAGGAAGTATTCAAAGTTAAATTTGCACTTCATTCCGTAACTGCATATGATGATCACCAAGAGTGGAAAAAAAACCCACCGTGTCTTAAATATTCAGCTGATTTCCATTTCTTTACTTAATTCAGAAGATGATTTTGAAATGGTATTAGAGACATTTGAACAGTCGTTGTCTACAAATGAATACGACAGTTGTGATCAAAATGGTTCCTTCTCTTTTTTTTTTTTTTAGATTAAAAAAAAAAACATATAAAAGACCATGAAAGATCTTGGATTAAAATGCTTATAAATCTTGCAGTTTGCGAGGACTTACTGAGTCCCTGATTGTTATGATTGTTAGCACTGAAACAAGGAAACGAGTCTTCAAAAATAGATAAAATGACAATCATTAGAGGAGAGAGCATATAATGAAGGAGCAAGCATTGCAGGGGTTCATTTAGGCTTTTTCTTTTAAACCAGAATTCTCCAGCCATATTTAAACCCAGACACTCTAATGGAGACACTGTAACTGAGTTTTGGAAAAAGCACTTAAAACCACGCTCCTTAAAGTTGCAGAATATACACTTAACAAAATAAGTAGACTTTATCTAGCACAAAAATCGGCAAGTGATGCTCAAAAGGAAAAGGCAATTGTCTGACGCCATTGATGTTATGAAATATCTACAGCTTTACAGCGAATGGCCTGTATAGTAAATGCATTCACTGTTAGTTTGAAAACAACAGCAAATATCACAACACGGTTTGATTCCTGGCATTGGAAAAAGCTGCAAGAACTTAGTGGAGTACAACACTTTACAGGAGCCAGCATAACATACACAGTGGGGATGGAGAGGAAGGTAACAACATCTCTGGATTGGATGAATTTCTTACAAAATCATTAGGCGATATTTCAGGATAAGGTGAACCGACCACCAGCCTGAAGTAAACAAGTTATTTAATCGTTTTCAGTCAGGTAAAGTTAGGTAAGCAAGTATGAGATTGGAATAGATGTAACAAAAACTAAAGAAGAGCAGTAGAAAATCAAGATGAGAGAAGGAACTATATCTTGTATTGTAGTTCAGGGACTTTTACTCTGTCTTGAAATTTTTAGGGTAAAATACCATTTGTTTTGTAGTTTGTAACAGGCAATTCAGAAAATCAAGCTGTTCATATTTGTCACCCATTTAGAGTAATAATTTTTTTTCATGTCTTGCTGTCCTTTTCAGTTTATAATTTGTTTCTCAATAGAAAGGAAAAAAATGAACTTATTTTAGCATAGCAATGCAGTGCCTTTGACTAATCTACCCATTTGTAAGAAACACTTTCTGATCAGTTTTCCACTGGGTATATTTATCCCATACACCTTTGGGAGAGTAGCATTCTCAGTGCTACTTTTTGTCTTTTTCGAGATTATGCATTGTTTGCCAGAAGCTCCTGTTTCACAAATGCAATTTCATGTTATTCCACAGGGACAATGAAAAACTAGCCAGCAAATACTGTAAATGACTTGTATTCAAACTGGAGGCAAAGTCATCTTTTCTACTACTGTAGCTACTAGGACACAATTTTTCTGCCATTGTCACTGGGATAAGTTTTTTGTGGCTCTACTGAATACAGTTTAGTCTTTCTGGGATTACAGCAGTGTAACAAAAATCTGTTATTCTCCACTTAATAAGTCTGAACCTTGATTTCTGTGAAGTAGAATATTTTTAACTCTCTCAGGAGTCTTAAGGGCTACACATTCATTTATAAACCTAACAACTTGTGAAAAAAATAAAAACTTCTAAGCATCACAGCTAAAGCTAACTAGTAAGTGTAGGGCTGCATCCTGTGGTCAGTTCACGATGAAAGGTCCCAATGTTCCTAAGTTTTAACACTTAAAGTTTGAGGAAAAGTAGACTTAACTGTCTTTGGAAGACCATAAATTTCTTCTAAGTCATGACTGCTTCTGTACCCCCTCCTGCACCATGATATATGTGAAATAGTTTTCCTCAGTCTTTTAAAACATGAGCTGCCTTGCAGCTGCCATGGGTTACTGGTGAGCTAGGAGCTTCACACTGGCCAGCCTCATTTGTCTCCCTATCCCTTATTTGAGTAGTCAACCCTTCATTTACTCTATATGGTAAAATGTCTTCTTGTGAGCAATTCAGGAGCTATGCTGAAAAGGCAATTTAGTTTTGGAGAATATGCCACTGTGCAAAGAGCTATGCTCCTTGTTTGCGACAGTCTGTACTACATTATTGAGCATCACCCACTTGAGGGACACCCTGGGCTGATTGTGCATCCAGCTTGTGCCAGTGCTCAGTCGATCTCTGTCTTTGTTGCTAGAAGGATGAGAAATCAAGCTGCATTCAGGATAGCTGTGGTGTGCATCCTGCATCGATTTTTAAATCCCCAATGTTTAGATGAGAGAATAACCTCAGTTTGTGCAGCCCACTCATCAATAATATCAGAGAACAAAGGTGCTGTCTTAAATACAAATTTGTATGTATAAGATATCAGAAGCCCTAGGAGACAATCTCACCCTTGGCAGAGATGCGGTGAGCTGGAACTCAAAGGCTGGTTATTTTCAATTCGCCCTTGATTTGATGAATTACAATGTCATTTAGCAGTATACAGATTTATGAATAGTTGTTTGACTCACCCATCTAATGCTATTAATTTGTATTGATAAGTGAAATGTTCATGCACCTCTCAGGCCTAGAACACAGCGATCCTTGAAATGATAATGATACCCCAGGCTACGTTTTCATTGAGTGTTGGGGATGTGGTGTCTGTTGTTCTTTGCCGTTACTTACATACCAACTGTATAAACACAATGCAACTACAAGGGTGCCTTAGCAACAGAAGGTTCTCTCCTGTTTTCTGCCTGAAAAGTGAGACAGGTAGCAAAGCAGGAGAGCTTAGGTCATCCTGGCTACATGATGTCCCTTGATTCCTGTAAGTGGATGCTGGCTCTGAAGTGTGAACTTCTTGGCTCTCTTGCATAAGGCTGATGATACATTGACGCTAACCTCAAAATTGTTAGTAGCTGGTATCCTAGTTTGCATTTTCATAAGACTACGATACCCAGGTGCATGCAGTATTTTCTCTGAATCAATTTATTCTTCCTTCCCTGTACCTCCCTCTCCTGCTCCATCCAACCATTTCTGGTTACCACTAGTTTCAGCTCTTCTGAGGTATTGGCTCCATCCACAGGCATTATGCTCTTTACACTGACAGACAGTACCCCACAGCCAAAACCCTCTCAATCACTATTTCTCTTTTGGCTTTTCACTTCACTTCACTTCACTTCACTGTTATCAATACGTCATATCACCCTGAAAAGCACTGTTTTTACAAGATTCATTCACATTTCCTAAGCAGCTCCCCACCAGACACACATCAGCATGAACTGCTTCATACTCACAAATTTAGTTTCTTAGGAGACTACCAGAAACAATTTCCTGAGAAAAGTAACAAAGGATAAACATAAAACTCAGTAGAGTTGATTCATGAACTGTGTAGAAACAAGAAGTAGCGAAATGATCATGCAGCAGATATCAAGGGGACATCTCACCCTGAGATCACCAGTGAATTGACTAGGACAGCTCAGAACAGCATATTTGCTTCTCAGATTCTAGGACATTTCCTATCTCATCTGTCTCAAAGAAAATATTGCTTTAGGTAAAAGTAGTAGTACAATGTGACAAATCAGAAACAGATTTGACAAGATTTTGTCATTTATTGGTTAAATCTCAATGAACTAGAATGGTTCTGCAAAGCTTAATATCTCTGCATTGTTTTATTCTGAGCATTTAAGTGTATCAAAGCTATGTGTGAAACAGCTTTCCTATCCAGTGAAAGTTGGTACAACTATAAAAAAATAATTCTCATTTCATGCAGAAAGACATAGGATATCAGGTGTGCCATCAAGGAGAAGTTCAGAGCTTGTAGACCAAAAATTTACTCTTAAGTTTTATTCTTCCTCATACTTGTGAACTGATAAATATTTAAGTCTGTACCTAAAACATAGAGTTCCAACAGAAAAATCAAATTTAACTTACTAGTAACTTCATTTTGTCATGTGAGTAAAAAGATGGATTTATCATCCTTTTTATCACATCTCTTTTAAGTTCTCCTTTCTGGAAAACAGAACAGAAAAGTTTATAGATGCTTTTCAGCAGAAAAAAACAAATATTGGAGAGATTGAACTTGTATTTGCCTAGTGATCCCTCTTATTACACAAAAAAATCAAGAAGGCTATGTATGATCAGGAAGAGCGAACACTTGTGAGTTATAATTCTCCAAAAGCAGAACATATCCCCAGTGAAATTCTCAGATCTAAAATTGTTATTTCTTTTGGATCATGAAGAAAAGCAGAAAACCTAGATTTTTTAACCAAAAAAATATATTCCTGAAGAGCTTATTTCTGTTAAAATGATGATATTTCATATAGAGAAGTTTCCTGAAAATTTACTTTGAACTAAGGCCAAAAGTTTTGTCCTATTTCATATATCACACAGAATGCGGTATGATCAAAAGTAAATATTTTTTTAGGATATTGAAGATACAATTAGAAGTTTCCTAGATTTTTTTATTATCAGTACTGAATACTGGAATTGTTAACATGTTATCACAGAAAACAACTCCTACATAAAAAAATCAGATAAAAACTTGCAGTTCGTCAAATGACTAGCAGTTCAAATTTAAAACAAAATATTAGACATAAGCTAGAGTTTGCTTTTAATTTTAATCATGGTATCATGGAATGGCCTATGTCCACGACAGGGAGGTTGGATTAAAATGCTCTGTAAGGTCCTTTCCAGCGTAGGCCTTTCTAAGATTCTATGATTCTAAAATCCCCCATGAGGACCATGGCTTGTGAACGAGCAGCAACTCCTATCTGCTTATAAAAGGCCTCGTCCACTTGGTCCTCCTGGTTCGGTGGACTGTAGCACACCCCCACTGTAAAGTATCCTACCCTTCCTTTCACCCTGACCCACAGGCATTTGGTTCTTTTGTCATCACTTGCCAGGTGTATCTCTATGCATTCTAGCCTTTTATTGACATAGAGGGCAACACTATCTCCTCATTTCCCCTGCCTGTCCTTCCTGAACAGTTTATACCCTTCTAGTCCAACACACCAATCTCAGGAGTCATTCCACCATGTCTCTGTGATGCCGATCAGATCATAGCGCTGCAGACTCACAAGCATCCCCAGCTCCTCTTGTTTATTGCCCAAGCTGCAGGCATTCATATAAAGGCATTTGAGTTGGGCGCCTGATAAGGTGCCTGGAGTCCCGGATTAAGTACAGGAAACATAAGAAATCCTTGGAGTTCCCATTGGAGGATGATGCATTCAACACTGCAGGTACCGTGTTGCAGGCTACTCAAGAATTTGGGTACCTATCAAGGTTTGCTGCAGAGTCTAAGGGCAGTACAGTAGCTGTATTAGGTGTTAGCGTCTGTCTAGATGCTAAACCATGTGAAGAACTGTTTCCAGTGGTTTTATAAGGGTATTTCTGGGATACAGATTCATTCTTCCATTTCCGTGTCGTTGCTTTGTCTCTTTTTTCTATAGCAAATGTATTTCACTATCGACTATAAAGAAACCAGCAAAGCCGACAGGCTAGTGCCTTTCCTTAGCTGTCCTGAAGGACTAAATTTATTTCTTGTCTCAACACATTTGAAATCAAATTAACAATAATTGACTGACAAAAATGACAGACTCTGTTCTCCATCTCAGAGAAAATCTATATTACTAGTGTTTAAAAGAGAAAAATAATGAGATTGATAATAGCCTCTCGGGCAGATTTGCACACTCTGTTCCTACAGCTCTGGAGGAAGGTCCAGTCACCATGAGCAGCAAGAAAACTGCTCTGGGGAGCTGCTGGCAGTGCCTCAACATAGACTTGGGACATAATTTATGGCATACTTGCCTCTTCTGGCACTTGTTATTTAAAGACTTCAGTATCCCAGAGCTCTGTGCTCTGGCTAGCATTTAGGATGCCAGATGTCCCCCAGAAAACATACAAGGAACCCACATCCCTGAAACACATGGATGTATCCTTTTCTGGAGGCTCAGTGATTATCAGGAAGATGATACTGAGAATCAGGAGATGTTTTTCTGTGCGCAATGTTTTTCTTTCACCCCTTATATTTTCCATCCGAATTGAATGCTTAAAAACATAGCTCTTTGGAAAATTTCTGGGAAGCAGCATTCTTGTATGTAAATAAACTATAAATCTGGAGTGCATCCACGCAAGGCAAGCTTTGACCTGTATGTTTCACAGGAGCTCTGTAAAAGCTGAAGTTACTGCCACACATCCCACTCTGTCTACTTATTCAGAAAGGATTCAAACCAAAGCTCCCCAGGGCTTAACGCTGCATA
Source organism: Apaloderma vittatum (assembly GCF_000703405.1). Taxonomy (NCBI): domain Eukaryota; kingdom Metazoa; phylum Chordata; class Aves; order Trogoniformes; family Trogonidae; genus Apaloderma; species Apaloderma vittatum. The sequence goes on from NW_009704069.1 coordinate 22,384, forward strand.
TAATTGCTTCATACAAGCTGCAAGCCACCAGTTGAATCTGATCCTGTGAAATTGCATTAGTGGATAAAAGTATTGTTTTACGCTGCTTGAACAAACAAAGAAAATAAGTATGACAGGGAAAAAAATATAACGTAGCCCAAGCCAGCCTTTCATTTGTGCAAGAAAGCTCTCTTTTATTTAAAGGCTCTTATCTTGCAACTTTCACAAAGAAATTGCTGCACTTTCAAATCTGAACATTTATACCAAAAAAAAAAAAATTGCTTTAAAGGGCATTTAACCTAGAAAAAAATGTTTCATTAAGTGCTTTTATTATGTCATGAATCCCATTTTAGCATTTTTCTGGAATGTAATCTCTTCATTTTTCACTTTAGAATGACTTTAAAGTTTGATTTCTTTTTCATAACATCAATAGTACTTGAGACATCAAATAAAGGTTTTGGTTTTATCTAAAATGTATATTTCAACTGTTCCGTGGGAAATAATTTTTTTTTGTTTTCTTGTTCATTCAGAAAAAAGACAAAAAACATCTCTGAAACAGCCCAGGTTTCTTCTTACATGAGAATGCTGACTTCTGCCTTACGGTGAGATATTATTACAATATGGCATGGGTTGAAGACATGAAATAAGTGGTTAGCATTTCCAGTCAATGTACCCAAATCTTCTGAATAATTTTCTAAACTTTTAGAAGCTGCACATTCCTTAACAGTTATAGGAGTATTCAAAAATATTTCACTTACATTTTTCTATCATGAGGAAAATTTGTTTCGTATTCCTTATGGAAGTAATTTTATCACTGGAACCATTTATACATGCTGATGAACAGGATTTTTCCTAATTTATGACTTCTATCACATCAGAATGGGTTGTATTACAAATACCTATTTATGGTGGAATTAAAAAGTAGTTTAAGAGAATACTCAAATGGATTGACCACTATCACAGTTCCAGTCTTTCTTTAAAACAAAGATTCTTCTCTGAGTTTTTTTCCATGTTTTATATTAGATCCTGTCACTTCAGAGAATTCTTAGTATAATTAGGATCTTGAAATGCATAAATTACTAAATATCAGTTTTTAACTCTATGTTTTGGCAAATAAAATCTCACAAAGACAAAACAGTGTAGTCTAAGTGAATACCTGCCTCACTTTTTCTAACTGTAATTTCTTGTCGAAACTGCCTTTTAAAATTAGCATGATCAAGCAAAAAAAGGTAATTCACCCAGTGATCCTAACCCACTGAGACCCAAAACTGGGCTACCTTCATGTATCTTCTCAGTCAGGAGCCAGTAATGAACTACAAACAATGATGGTGTTTGGACACTGATACCTTACATACCTTTAATGTTGAGTTTCACATAACTGGAAATTACAATGAAAAGTATAAACTAAAATATGCTGAGCAGCCACCACAGGAGGAAAGGTTATTTTTGACATTCAATGTAGTAAGTGTTTTTTAGCAATCAGCTAAGTGGAGAACAACTACTGGTTTTACAGAAAGAGACAAATATTTTTAAAAAGAAACAGTTTTATTTTACTTTAAGAAAGCTGGGCTTTCTTCAGTCAATAGAATTAATTTCACACTGTAAAAATTAGCCTTCTCTAGATCCAAAGGAGAGATTAGCTAACAGAGCCCGTGTCTGACAACAAGGAATAAAAAAAAAAGGCAGTGTGAGAACTGAACCAATCTGGAAGTGTACTCTGAGGTGTTGATAAGCAGTGTCAAACAGAGCTCTGTTTTACAGCTGTTTTCTGTGACAAAGTCTTCAGATAGATGTAACCTGGGCACTAAAGCAAGCACAAAATACAGACGCTATTTAACACTGTGTCAGGAGACCGCTACTCAGGAGAATGAACTAGAGAGAAAGAGGTGGTTCTTTCTGCAGTCACTTGAGCATAATCAGATGAGATGTTGCATTGTTTCATTTCAGATCTGTTTGGAACACTATTGTTTAATTTTCTTAAGCTAATTTAAATTACATTTAATTCATATTCTTCAGACAACAATGTATTTCTCACTTAACAGTGTAGCACCTCTACAGATTGAGGCTGCGAAACACCCTCACAGGTCATCATCTACTGGAGCAACTAAAGAGTGTCCAAAGGTTACAAAGGGTGCAATCCAAGCTGCACAGATCTGTTGAAAAATGAAAAAAACCACGGGTCAGTAAATGGAGAAATATCTTCTGGGGACCACTGGTGACACCAAAGGTGATGTTTGTAGTTTGACATCCCAAATTTCCAGCATGGCAATGACTCTAATCCAGAAATAAAAGGGAAATAATGCTGTCATTTTATTTCTCTGAGCTCTGTATATGTAGCACAGAGATCTTGGACATAACAGGAGCGAATCTTGACAATTTTGTGTCTGGTGAATGAATGGTGTGTTGACTAATATAAGCAGTTTAAGTGTTAATTAGTGAAAGAGAAATCAAAACAATCCCATTTCTGTGCACATTATTCAAGTTTGTTATTGTTCATTTTATGCTTTGTGTAGTAATTCCCCTGACAGATGAAGTTATAAGAACATCCTTGAGGGACATGAAATAGACAATTTTTTTATTTTGAATGCTACAAGCAAAATGACCATTTTAAAGTAAAATCTGTAATTATGTAAAGAGGAGTGGAGGAGAGAAAAAATATTAGGAATTTATGTAAATTTCCAATATTGAAAACAAATTGAGAAAAGTAATACTAAAAAGATACAGTAGATAAAATTTCTCTGTACGTATAACTGATTAGACATGTGCCAGGGAACTGAATTTGTTGACAGAAAAAAATATGTAGAGGTGCCTTAATTAGTATGATGTTAAAAATAGATATAAGGCAGGAGAACTAAGCATATCTAGGGATATTCGCTCAAACCATGAGCCCTGTGACTGTGTAACCACCCAGAAAGACAAACTGATCCCCTGCAAACTCCACCACTGACTAGAAGCTTGTCAGTTTAAGCTAAACATCACAGTTCCTTGCTTTCTTGTGAGTGTCTTGCCTTTACTTCCCCCACCTTAGGATGCAATGAACCATGACTTGGAGGCATTTGTCTCAAATGAGTGAAATGGTTCTCCGGAGGATTAATTTCACTCTCGAGAACTGTATTTTATAGAATTGGAGTTAGGTAAGATGAACATCGCATACTATTATGTGCATATCATCGTACTATTATGTGCATATAAACACCCAGAAATCTCACTCAAGATCTCCGTGTGGAGTATCCCATACTTACACAAATATAAGAGTAAAATCTGAAGAGCTTAGTATTGAATACAGAGCAAAGAATTGTTGTCATTTTCCAGATGGCAAAGGTAGCCCTCAATTAAAAAAATTTAAAATGAGATAAATCACATAAAGGCAAAAGCATTATTAATTCCCATGCATATGCTATAAACTTTGGTTCAGTATATTTACCCTTGAAAGAATATGAAGAAGTCTTGTAGAAGCTTTGTAAGCAGCACTGTGCAGAGCCAGCCCTGATGTGAGCAGCAAGTGCCTCGCAACATTCCCTCACTGGCACTGTAACTTACCCAGGGTAACAAGTGAAGGGAACACCTGGCCAATGTACAGTCTAGATAATCTTCTTCCAGATAACTGAGGCTGTAAATACATTAGCATCTTGATTTCCAATAGTAGCAAGGTCAGGTAGACAAACACCCTTGTTTCGTATTGATTCAGTTAGCATAACAGTTTTGATATATTCAAACCAGGTTCATTTCAAAGGCAACTACACCAGAGACTCCAAATATGCATCAAGTATCCTATAAATCCCAAAGGAAACATAAAAATTGAAACTAATAGTTGGTCAGTTGAATCAGCCCTCATTCATATGTGTATTGGGTTGGCTCAGCCGGATT
>NW_009704070.1:0-7051 GCF_000703405.1 Apaloderma vittatum
TGCTGGCTGCGTTTTCCTTGTTGCCGGTTGGGAGAACCGCCGTTATTCTGTTTGCATACGGAACATGGAGGTTTGGTTTGTTTGCTGGTTTGTTTGTTTTGTTTTTTTTTCTGTGCACAGCTGGTTGTAGCTGTGGTGATTTTTTTATTTATTTTTTTAGCTTTAGGTTTTAATTTTCTGCGAATTTACTCATTTGGCTGATCTTCAGGGGGAAAAAAGTAATTTAACTGCATACACGCAAAGCTGGGCACATGTTCATATTTATGTATTCATTACTTTAATGCGCTGTATACATTTTAGTATGTAAATCAGGCATACCAAAACACATAAAGTACATCCCACGTGTCGAGGACAGATGTTGGAATCCAGCTTTATCTCAAAGGTAATGCTAGACCTAGTTGTGCCTTCACGGGCATTCTTGTGTGAGCCTGAACACTGAAGTGGGAGAAACACTCTGTATCTGATATGTGAATTCATCACATCTGTATCTTCAGCAAACCTCTGTTAACTCGTGTCTTAACATCCCAACATGCTAAACCCTGGGACGATTATAAAGAAATCACATTTTCCTTAATGCTTAGCCTTCCCCAAAAAGTGTATTCTTCTCTTTACAAATGTAACAGTAGTGTGACTCAAATAAAAAAATAAGCAAGATCAGGGGTTTGGATGGAAGACAACTTTCTTATATAATCCAGGTAATATTCTTGACCTTGTAGAAGCTTTTGGAAAGCTTCTCTGACATTCTTGTTTTGGTGCAAAACCAATAGATTCAGTGGAATGTTTTGAATGGCTTTAGATTGAATGCCAAGATAGTACTTTGAGTCAGGAAAAGAATATCAAACCACTCTAGGCACTTATTTTGTATTCTTTTTCACACACACACTTGTAAAAGCTTTTCTAATATTCTACATGAAATATATGATAATAATGAAATAAAAAGAATTCACAGATAGTAAACAGGGATATTTTATACTACTATCTTATGACCTCACAATTTTTGAAAATCTTTCTTGTTGTGAATTAATAATTTTGTATTTTGAATATATGAAATTTTATGCATATATGCTTACATTTTTAAAGTCTGTCTGGTTTATAGCATCTGTCCATGTTTCTCTGCTATTTTTCTCTCTGGCACACAAAATTAGACACACATAGATACTTTTTTATTCACAAGAGAGGAAGATATTTTAAATAATCTTGGCAACTAGGCTGAGCTTAACTCTTTCCATGAAACTGGGAAAATTTGACATTTCATAAGTCTGAAATTGTGTTAAAAGCTATTATGTAAAAGTCAGTAATGTACACATGTTTCAGCTTAATTATTCTGATTCTGTGCTAATGAGATATTAAAAAGTATAATGAACATAAAATCTGATTTAATAAAATCATACTTCCAAGCTGTTAGACTGTTAGATTATTTTAGTAGCACACATGAGCTTTAAATAGTTATTAGTGTAGAACTATCATGCTTCTGTTCCATTCATTGTTATTCTGATTAACATTATATTTTTGGTAAAGTACCTTAAAGTTCTGTGGAGTTTTGCAGAATATTTATTTCAATATGCATGATTAGCATGAGAAGGCACAGCTCTGTTTTCCTTAGTGAAATCAGGAATCAGCAAGGAATTCAAATGGAGTCTGTATAGTCTGAAAGTATTCTGTACAGTGGAAAGTAGTATCTGAATATTTGAGCTCGAACTGTCATTAAGCCTGAGCACATGAACATCAAACAATAAATGCCACTAAACTTACTGTCTTGATTACTATAATGTACTGTAATTTGCTAATTTATCTTTCATTTGCCCTTTATTAAACTAGGAGATCCTAGAAACCTTTAAAGTGAAAAACTGGGGAGTACAGTTGGAAATAACTTATATAAACATAGAATCATAGAATCAATCATAGGATCATAGAATTGCTTAGATTGGAAGGGACCTTAGAGATCATCTAATCCAGCCCCTCTGCCAGGGGCAGGGACGCCTCTCAACTAGACTAGGCTGCTTAAGGCCTCATATAGAATATAAATCCTCATGTGGAATACAAATAGAGGGATGTGAGTGAGGATGGAACATCAGAAAAAAGGATGTGATGAATACATGAATACAACAACTTCTAACTGTACAAGTCTATCCTCTTTCTATAGTACTGCAATCAGTAAGAATAGCAGAAAAGCAGGAATGGTTTGGAACCATACATGGGAAAACAGGAACACAGAGGTACTGAAGTCGTAAGTGAAACTGGAAGATACACACTGTTTAGGAAAGACAAAAATGATGGTGAAATCATTTCATGTTAATGAACTAAAAACTGTTAAGGAGTAAAGACTGTTAAGCAACAGTGCAATAAAGAAGTTAAACTGGAGGATGAGAATGAGATAGTGTCTTCTTGAATGAAAATTACTGAGCAAAGTGTAGGAAAAAGGCTTCGTGGAGTTGCCATCTATTATGAATCTGCTGGTACAGATTTGACGTGGATAATAAGGCCTACAAATACAGGAAAAAAAAGTAAAAATTGATTTGCCAATTATGCAAATTTGTGTGATTTCTCGCAGGCAAATATATTAAAAAAATTTCAACCAATGATGTTGGGGGTGATATAAATTTGAACATGATAAAGGATAGCTGCTTCTATGGAACACTGAACAAGCAAGAGGGAAGGATAACTCAGACTTAATTTCAGTGAATTATAGGATCTGCAGGAAAAGCTGATGATAGAAAATAATCTTTAATCTGTTGATTTTTGAGCTTTTCCGCCTCGTGTGAAGTTGAAGACAGAAAAATGTGGAGAATATGTAAATGCAGTCCAGTGTTTCAGAAAGGCAAACTGAGAAACAAAAATTTTAGTGAGATAGTCTTGAGTGAGAAGCACCAGAGTTAGAATTCATGTAAGTCATGATACCACTTCATGTAAAAAAAAAAGGCAAATTCTATTGAATGTTTACACTGGAGCAGAGAGGGAGAAACAAACAAACAAACAAAAAACCCCCAACCCCCAAACCCCAAACAATAGCGATGAAAAAGAATTCCCAGAAGATAAAAGCTTTAAGCAAGTTATTGAAGGTAAGCCCAAAACCTGTAAAGAATGGAAAAAGGATATTGATTAGCAAAGAGAAATCTGCATCAGTAATTAGAAGCTATAAAACCAAACTGAGAATGGTCAGAAACCTTGTTAAACCAAAACTTGCACAGAAAACTAAAATATAGCAAAATATATGCAAAATATAGCAAAATATATGCAAGTAAAATGAGAACTTAAGAAATGGGATGCGTGTTAAAAGACAGAGTGGGCATTAAGAATAAAATAGGCCTGGACTAAGTAGTTGCTGTAAAAGTTGCCCTTTTTTCGGTAAGACTGTATATGTAACAATTGATATAAAGTAGGATCATTATCAGCATATCTGGTACTGTGTTGCACAAGCATTTGGTTCAGAAAATTTCTGTTCTAGAGTGCTGAAAGGACCAACACATGAAATGCAAGTCCAGAAGTAAGCAAATTCAAAATTTCTGAGAGGCTTAGACAATGGGACAGTACATAATGTTGAGAAGGGTTATCTGAATGGGTGGAAGTCACTAGCAGAGTTTCTTCCTGACCAGTTCTGTGCCCAGTCCTTTGTAATACACTTTGTGCTAATTTCAGGGTATAAAGTAAGTGAGTTTCGACAGACTTCTTAGTACAACCTTCAAGATCAGAAGTCTTGCTGAGAACCAGATAATCATATGGGAAGACTTTTATATAGATATGCTATACATGTATAGTATATATGTATATACATACATATCTCTATGTGTCTGTGTTTCCACTGAGATACATATGTGTGTATATATGTGTATATATGTGCATTATGTAAATATTTACAAATGTAATGTTACTGTCAATACTTTAACATGTCCATTTATATAAATTTAATTAATTTGTATCTATATATTATTTTCTTTTGGCGTGGACTGATAGAAATGTCGTGGAATTGAATGACGCAGTGTACAAAGTCCTGAATGAAAATTGTTGCTGTAAACTGGCAAGATCCCATTTTATACAAAATTCTAAAAATCTGAAGGTAATGGTATATTAGAAAGTGACTATATGTGACCATTATAAAAGAAGTGCTGATGTACAGGGAAAAGAGCAATGTGATTCTGTGATGTATTAGGCAAGATTGTCCTAACAGTTGGGAAGGTGTTAATACTATTGCAAAGGATGTGCTTTTTCACGAGTTCCTGTTGTATTATGCGTGGTTCTAGTCATACATTCAAAGATCTTAAAATGAAATTTAAAGATCAGAAAGAAACTAGGGTAATTAGGGCATGGAAAATGTGTCTACAGAAGAGAGGATTTTTTTTTTAAAAAAAAGCATACATAGCCAAATGGATATTGAAAGGGCATGTGATTCCTTACAAATGCATTTTTAGTTAAATGCTAAAGAAGAAAGCATTTGAACTAAAAAGCGGTGTTGGCATACCATCAAACACTTATATATTGATTATATGGCCTAGAAATGCGAAGATATTTACTGACCTTCGGAGAAGTGAGATACTGGAAAGGTCCTTTAAGTAGGTAATCAGGCCAATAAACCAAAGTTGGTTTAAGATAGAACTTGAAGCTTACAGAAAAAAAGGTGTAATTGAATGGGACAGTTCCTGTTAGGAAAGTGACATTTATGCTGAGTTGGGAAGGAAAGGGCTTTGTGAAGATAGAATATGGTTGTTCTACATTTATACTGTATCTGTTCTCTGCCTCAGGGCTTACTGCAGGCTCTCAGGTCAGGAGGGATGTTTTCTCCCCTTATTGTATAGTTTAGATTGTGACTTGTGTTAATTTCTTTCTTTTGTTCTCCTTTGTAATATGGGGCATGTTTTAATTTCTAGAACATTCTGCAAAACAGTTTAACATATTTTTTCTGACTGCAGGGGCTTCAGTAGAGTACTGGAGGTGCTCTTGTTCCCCTGCTTTCCTATTTTTCTCTTTTTTTCCCGAGGAAACATTAGAGATCTGTCTTTTGGACTTTACTGGAAAATTAAAAGGTTTTGAGTGAGTATTAGAAAGTGAGTAGTACCATCTAGAGTAAAAGTTCTATAGATTTGTTTATTTATTTCTTTATTTTTATTACACAACTAGTATATGGTAACCCACAAATGTTGTGAATGTAGAAATTTAGATAGTCCTTTCCAGCTCTATGATCCTGTTTCTTATTATTATTTCTTATGAAAATCATAGTAAACGTGGTTCCATTCTTTCACGAGTACAAGCTTAACCTGTGAAATTTTCGATAGGACATGATGTGGCATTAAGTGACATACAGGAAACAGTATCTCTAAAATTTCATAAACTTCTGTCATTATTTGTTAGATACGAGTTTTCTTCTCTCTTATAACCTTGCTACACTTAGGATTATCAAATTATCAAAATTATTTTACATCATAGTTGTCTAATGTATCTAATTTTATCCATAATAACTGAAATAAAAGGATTCTGATTACATGTGGATCTGAACACTTCCTCTAGGCTAGCTTCTTTATTTTTTTTTCTGGTGAAAATGGTAGGATAGGAATTATGCAGAAGTTTATCCATATTCTTACACAGAAGGATAATCCTAAGGTACAAATCTGTTAGGCTGTTCTTTTCTTTCTGCTTTAATTTTCTTACAGTAAGTAAAACAGTAAAACTGTCTTAGTGGTTAAAAAAAAAATCAATAGAAAGATCTTGGTTAAAATTTTTACTCCAGATTACCCCTCAGACCTAGAAGGTGATCTATCTGGCTCCTGTTCACTTTGGGGGAGTTAAACATTGCATGAGAATTTCTACTGAACTGCTTCTCACAAGCAAAACAAGCAAGGGAAGTCAGAAATTGAAAATCAGGGGCTATGTAGAAGTTAGACTTCTGAGTGAAGGGAGGTTCCATCAGCTACTGCCACCAGGTGTCCCCATATGCGCCCGTGTGCAGGAGGAAAACATCTAGTGGTGGAAAGGAGGAGGAGAAACTGAGCGGGAGGAGTAGAGAACATGGTAGTACATTCTTTGCGATTTTTAGAGTTCTATTTGACAACTGCCTTGCACATTACTGAAGAGAACATGTTCGTGGTTTTTCAGTTAGATTTCAAATCGAACTTTTTTTAAAAGTGAGTATTAATGTTATCTTAGAGTGGTCTTTTTTGATATTATGAAGTTATGTATATATAAAATGGGAAAATTATTCTAAAAACATATCAGTTTAAATTTTCTATTCTGTAAATTTAGTATAATTTTAAATTATTCATACAATTTAGTATAAAAATGGATTTTCAGGTACTAAATTCTTAATTAATTTTATATTTCTCAGAGTGATAAAGGAACGTGTATTATGATTAGCTTCTCTAGACAAATGGGATATTTCAATAATTGAAGGGTTTTGATGAATTGTACAGCCATCTGACCCTTACAATTAATATTTAAATAGATCATTAGTATAAAATAATTTGATTTATATCATAATTCTTTTCATAATCAAGTTGTTATTAAATGTTATGCAAAGATTCTTCTAGCAGGTCAGTTGTTTAATCAAAGTTAGCATCCACTATGACATGAGAACTTGATAAATTATTACTTTTGGTTTTTGTTTATTATTAAGAAAAAATGCAAAGAAATGTGAAGATATATTCTTTCAGTTATAATAAGCAAGATACCTGAACAGACACCTCAGAGGATTAAATAATTATTTTTCGTAACATCAGAAGTCAGCATGTACAGCACTGAGAACTGTGTTACGCTGGTATTGTCTGGAAACCAGGAGTTCTTGAGAAGACCTTTGTTTTAAAAAAACCCAAACCACAAACAAACAAATAATCAAGCCTTCACTCTTCTCAATGTTGTTCAAAACATGACCACAGAAAAGCTGCCTTTCTGAACCTGCAGTCAGTAATCCTGAAACTGAAATTCTGAGCTTACTTGTTTTTAACTTGTAAAGAGCAATAAATCTCTTTTAGAGTGATGAATGATCTTTTAGTGATGTCAGCTGTGTTAAGCGTTTTACTGCTGGACATTTGTATCGCATAGTCTAAGAATTTGGTATTAGGGAAAG
>NW_009704070.1:7082-21716 GCF_000703405.1 Apaloderma vittatum
GTGTTTACTAGCAACATGATTTTGTTGTAGTATCTGCTGGTTTTAAAAGTCATGGTCTTGGTTTAAAATTTGAGTCTGTAGTCTTTCAACACAAAGGTGAGAGAGTTACAAGTTCACTGCACTGAAAACTCATGAATCAATATTTCATTCGTGAACCATATCTTGTTATTCTTAGTCAATCTTGTCTACTTCATGTTACTAGTTCTTGTTTGGAAGTAAACCGTCTGAAAGTCAAAGTGAAAGCGACTTGTGCCAAGACAGATATGATAATTTGGTATTTGAGTTGGGTTTTCACTTGTATATTTTAAATTAAATTAAACACACCTGATTACTTGATAAGACTGGTTGTTGGCAAATCAAGAAAGCTATGAGACAAAAGTTACTACAAAACTGAAATTCTGTCTTTAAAGGTATGTGCTATGGTCCCATTTTCCTTGAACCCCAGACTGGGATCAGGCTAGCTTAAGCATCTTTCTTGATTGCAGTTTTTATGGTAATATATAAAATGAGAAGGTATGTAAGGACTGGCCTTTTCTTTCTTTATGCTATTAATATACAAATTGCTGTAACTGATAATCAGTTTAAAATTTTTGTGCAATAGGCAATGGAAGGAAGAGGACCGGTGCTTTACTATTCAAAATGGAGAAGTAGAACCTGATTTGTGAGCACAGGATTTTAACCATTATTATATACCAGTCAAAACCAAAAGTGCTTATGTTTTATTACCAGCAAAATAACTGAATAATACCAGTGTTTTATTAGTTTACCAGTGAACTTACTAGCTTAAGTGAAAAATAATAGTGATATATGTAATAAAACTTCTATGTATGTAATATAGAAGTTTTTTATATCATCTATATATAAAGTATACAGATATCTTACAAGACACTAGAAATATAATACATTGAATAAAAAGAAAAGAATTCATAGTAACTGTATGATACACCTTAGTTAAGAATATCAAAAAGGCCTACAAACATTATACTATCGTGAAACAGGCTTACTACGCAGCCATGCTATCAATGATTTTAATACGCCAAACACCCTTTCATGTTCTCTGTTAAGGAGAAATATAGAGATACAATCTTCAGAGAAGAAAAATACTGATGACCAGTTTATTTCCACATAGAAGTGGTACAAATTTATGACTTAATGTAGTTTCAGCTCTAGATTTTTACACATGTCCCTGTGGAACATGAACATTCTGCAAAGCTTAAGTAGAAAGCCACATGGGATTTTACTATGTGTAATGCTGCTAAGGTGATACCTAGTAGTTGCAAATGGCATCTGGATTCTCCAATAGAGATCTGTAATCAGATAGTATCAATACAGATTTTCATATTATGACCTAGGGCTTAGAGAAAAATCAGTTGGAATGAAAGTGTCGGTCCTATTGAAAACCAGCAGTAACTGAATAGTGCAAAGTTACTTAAATGTACGTGGCTATGTATAAATTTGCAGTCAAAGTAGAAAAAGCAGATGAAGGAGACGTGAAAAGGAATATTATCCCCAGTCTTGATTTCAGGAACTGAAGTAAAATGAGATCAGTTAGCTGAAATGTTGCATATGGAATATGGAATACTTTACTGACTGAATTCAATTAATTTCTCAGAGCTCTCTCTCCAATATCTCATCCAGAAAATGAACCTTACTCTTAATATGGTAGAATGTTGGAAATCTTTAATGTCCTTTTATGTCTTGCTTCAAGACTTTTTTTTAAAATGCAAATATATTTCTGAAATGAGTGGCAACAGAGAAGTTTAATAAATAACGATATCAGTACCTAAATCATGAAGTCTGCCTTGCCTAAGATAAACTTTAGCATTTTGAGGTCTATGTAGGTTCTGCCTTCTTCAGGCTTTGTTAGGAAGCTGTCTTCCTTTACAAAATGTTCCCTGCTTCTGAAATGCATCTGTGCAGTGCTAAATGAAATTAATTCCTTCCACTTGAACAATTTCCCAACTACTGTAGGAAAGGCAAGAAATATTTTACTTAGCTATATAAAATAAAACATACTTTTTAAAGGCAGACAGGTGCCATTTTGAAATAGGCTTACCAGGCAGCCAAGTATGGGTCTAAATCAAGGCCAGTTCATCTTAAATACTGTCCTATAGATAACGGAGTGAGGTGAGGTGAGAGTCTCCGAACAATGATGTGACCCAACGATTGCTTTAAATACTTGTCGGTTTCTACTGATCATGGGGACATAATGCATTTAGCTTAGTTACTGAACTGATACCTAGAATCAAATGAGCGTAAAACATACTTGCTGCATGGTCACTCAGTGTATTGAAACCAGAGATATTTAGATACAACTGATGAACATATATTTATATTTTATATCATCTGTAGTCTTACTGACCTGGATGGAACTTTTGGGGAAGTATAGTGCTACTAATCAGGAGGCAGATCATGTATCAAAATTCAGACTTGCATTAGCAAAAGTACTTTTGAACACCTAATATTACAGAAAACTTCATAAGTTTCAGAAAAATAGCTCAAATGGTCACCAGCAAGTGTGCATGTCAATTTCTCTAAGTGATTTTATATAGCTTTATCTATTATAATATTCATTTTTTGTTTGTTGTTCTATGAAATTGATGTGAATGAATATTTGTGTTGTGAAATGTTGCTTTTAGCACTGGTGATGAGAGAGTAGACCTGTGTAACCAAAAGTAGGATTTTTTTTTTCTTTTTTGCTGTTATACATGGCTTAAAATGTCATATGGATGCAAAATAAGAAATCAGTTTCCTTGCTTTGTGCTTATGTTTTCTTATCATAGCAATTACTATTTTGGCAACAAATTGTGTTTAATGAAAACAGTTTTCTGTTAATTCATATTTTATTTTCTTTCAGTAAACAAATTATGTTTAATGAGAAGTTTTCTCTTAATTCATATTTTATTTTCTTTCATTACATATTCCATTGTTCTTAATAGTATTTTAAACCTGCAGTTTTTGTCTGCATACAGTTAATAGAACTCAGTGTCTTTGTTATGCTGAAAGGAAAGTAGAAAAAAATAAAATGCTGTGATTGGTCTCACCAATGAAATTTGCAGATTTATCAGGTTATTGAGAAGAATGAGTACTATGTGATTTATCAGTGATGACTGTTAATTACCATATAATTTAATTTGCTACACTAACACCCAAAATGCTACTATAAACCACATATGGTTTATTTTCTATTTCTGATTTTGACAAAAGCTAATTTAATTGACTTGCAGGTATTGTATGTATGTTCAAGTTCTTAGCTGAAGAAACCTAATACTGTTATGAAAAACCTTCTGACCCTTGTAGATGTATGTAATCCCTACTCATTCATCATATGCTACTTTTTCAAATGAAGAGTGTATTTTTAAATATTGCATCTATTACTTACATAGAGTAAGAAGCAATAAACATTTTCTACTTACAGAAAAAAACCCAACAACTTTTTATCATGGATTCATGTTGCATTACAGCTGAACAGTAAATTAACAATCTCTTATGCTTATTTAACACATACTGTTTTGATGTGCCTCCATCTGGCTTTGGCTTATTTTTCTTATTAAACTACAGTTATGATTTTTAAAATTTTATAAATACTTTCAGATTTTGAGGCATAATGATATTACTACAATTTTTGTATTTTCTTTTTTTTAATCAAATTACTTGTGTGTTTTTTTACAGAGTTTCCTAACTTATACAAATCTTATTTCATCCTGGACCAAATCTTGACATACTGGAAGTCCCAGTAACAAAATCGTGAGCAGAGACTTCACTTTTCATTTTGGTACTTTTCTGTTGAAAGTTCATATGTTTACTCTTTCACAGTAGTTGCAATAGATGACATTCACGCCATTTCCCACATCCTGTCCATGATGAGTTGTCCCACGTATGTGCAGGTTAAGATTTAAAACTATATTTCCTATACGTTCTTCAATCACAAGTCTGTTCCCCTTTCTGAGGTTTACCTTGCAGAATATGGTGTCAGTGGACAGTCAAACCAGTAATACAGAACTTTTAAACCGTGCCAAGATAAGTAAAATATTTTTAAAACAATCCAAATTGTTTTATCATTATTAATTATTTTTTTGTTCCTTTTGCCGATAGGAATAAAATTTGCATGTCTAAAATATAAGAAATAGCTGTGGAGATGCCATGGCATTTTGCGTCATTATTTGCACACTTTCAAAAGTTATTTATTGCTTTGAATGTTCCTTCACTACAGATATAATCCTTTCAATGGTTTTCATGAATGAAACTGTCAATTAACACTGTTAATATACAGGCTCCCACAGCTATAGTGTTTGCTTAGACATTTAGGGGGCCGGTTAGCTCAGTGGGTTGAGCACGGTGCTGACAACAATGACAACAATGACAACATTGAGGTCGCAGGTTTGATTCCCGCTCGGTCCCCATATGTTGCCTGGTCTAGTCTAGAGGTGGCGTCTCTGCCCATGACAGGGGGGTTCGATTAAATGATCTCTAAGGTCCCTTCCAGCCTAGGCCATTCTGTGATTCTATGATTGTATGACCTGACGTGTACATTAAATTAGCACCTGAGAAAATATATCATGTGTTGTTTATTTTTTATCGTTGTTTACTTTTTTTTAGATAAGTTTCAGTAAAATGCCTCAATAACAACAGATTACAAAGTTAAAACTTCTGCAAACTAAAAAATGCATTAAATAAAAACCTGAGTTAAACCTGCGGATAAATTCAGGGACTTACATACTAAAAAGAGGCTGAGATGGACTTCAGGGAAACCAGAATATAATTCAAAACAGTTCCACTCAGAAGAGACCTTCTGTGACACCTTACCCCAAGAAGTCAAGAAATTACTCTTGGGGGACTAGCCGTTCTTACTGGAAAAATTCAAGCACAGCAAACAGGTACTGAAACCTGTTTTAACAGAGGCTTATTTGCTCCAGGCTGCCTCTGTGAAGAACAGGTGTTAAAAGCCTCCTTAAGAACTGAATCACCCTCTCAAGGTAGCTATTTCTTTCAGTTGACTATGTCCCTTTGTCCCTCAGGGAAGGCAGGGATCTAAGATAATTTAAAGGCTCATTTAAGTGCTGAAAGCTAGATGGGAGAAACTCAAGTTCAAGAATCTATTTTTGGATGTGCCAGAACTCACTGAAAATGAGTAAGCGTCCATGCTGCTAACCTCAGATTTGGAAATTAATTGAAGTGGTTTACATGAAAGAGCTACAGTGCTATGTTATGGTCTCTGAAGGTTAGTAATGAGAAAACTGAGTCTGAGGTTGTGTCTATGGGAAGTCTTTAACCATAAAACAGATGAATTATCAAATCTGAGGGACAAAAGATTCTGAGGCAGACAAAAATTACTTTTGACTGAGTCAGACTGCTAACAGAAATTTTTATTGTTAACCTGTATCAAGATGTTCCATGATGCATACAAGCTGTTCAAGAGTTAACTAACCTTCAATTCCCCCTTCGCAACTCCCAAAAGAAAAAGTGCACCTGAGAAATTCAGTTGATTGCTGAGTTCTAGGTCTTAAAAGCAACCCATGATGTCAAATCTCTCCATTGCTCTACTGATTTTTTTTCCAGTGTTGTTTTCTGACCTACTAACTTCTCTGCAGCCCGGTTTGTTTTGCAGCATGAAGAATCAGAAGCTGTCTCTTGTCAAATAATTAACACAGCTTTTCAGCATGAGCAACATACCATACTTCCATGTAACATCTACATCCTAATATCTACCACAGAAAGGTCTTGTAAGAGGTCTTTCCTTGTCATATCCTTCAACATACATGCTCCAGGAAGAAAGTAATAGCCATTATAATACTTACACCAATTCAAACAATGGGAAATATCTCCTCTATCCAGTCTTAACATTATGACTCATCACGACAACTTTGTCCTGACCTCAGCTATCAACAATTTAACCAGATAATGACACTTGCCTCAATACAGAGGATGTTGGAAATACCTGTTAGGTTAGCTCTATGTTTTTATAAAGTATAAAACTCTGTTTTGAAAAGCAGTTAAAAATAACTGTCATATGAAGGCCCTGGCTTTAGTACCAGCCCACAAGATTTTCAGTCTAAATACTGTAAACTGATGTCAGTGAGCTTTGCCTGGAGAATTCTGGGGCTTTCATGGATACCTTAAAATATTCTGAAAATTGCTGACAAGGATTTTACTTTGTTTCTTCTTGTTATTCTGTTGTTGCCACTCTTTTGATTGTGGCATTGTTCTAGCTTCTTTATAAAACATCTAATATGACTTGATTCTGCCTCAATTCCTATATTTATTTTATTATATAAAATATATTTTATATGCTTATGAGAATGTCTTGATTTTTGTTCATTTATTTTTTTCTTTCCTACTCAGTGTCTCTGAACACTGGTGTAATTTGATAGCAAATTGTTAGTTTTACAGGTCATTAAAAAGAGAGTATTTGGCTCAGCTGTCCCAAATATGTTGTTAAAGGAACGTTATAGGAAGAGTATACCCCTCACAGCATGCTATTTTATTGTAAAATGTAGAGACACTACTCCTTCCATACTTCAGAAGTTCAGTAATAAGAAATTCTGATGAAGAAATTTGATAACATGAGTTTAATGGCTTCTTAAAATTGACAGGTTTCAAAATCACTTATTCCTAGTCAGAGGAAGCTCTGAATGTAGCACGTTAGGCTTTTCTATTTTATGAAGCCATTTGTGGATCTAAACCTTTATTATTTTTCCTCTGATTCTTTTGGATTGTTTACACATCTTTTTTTCATTTATAACAGTCAGTTAATAATCCTTCAAATTATCCGAGCATCCTTAGCCTGGCATTCCACTCCAGGAAAGCCTTTTTAGCCACTGACTATAGCGTTCGATTTGTTCAAATAGTAGTCCGACATGACCTTTTCAAACTCTAAATGAACAAGAGCAGGGTTGCTTTTTCAGTGATTTAAATTAACCAACATAAAAAAGAACTGTATGAAAGTGCAATGCTTAAAATAGTGGTTATCAGCGTTGGCTAGATCCTCTGCCCACTGACAACATTTTAATGTCTATGCTCACAATATATTCTCAAGTTTAAAAAATGTATTTGTAAGCAGCACAAACTTCACAAAGATAACATTGTAAGGTAACTTTGCAATCAAGTGAAAAGTCATCTTCAGATCTATCAGGATAGAATGCACAGATATTATTTTCTTTCCTTTCACCCCACATGTCTATCCTACTCTTTCAGTGGAAAGTAAATGATAATAACTACCAGGCTTTAGAATATTCTTATGTAAATAGAAACCAATTCCAGAAACTGTAAAGATTATTGTGAGATGAACTTTGAAATCCGGATGAAGTCTACTGTGTGGCATTTTATGCTTCCAGCTGATCACTTGTTTTGCAAGATGCTCTCCATTAAAATGCCAGGATACGCAAATACGGCAGACTATAATTGCCAAAAATTTTACTGAACAAGACTTCAGAATTCAGTTTCACAGCATGGAATTTGCTGCTCCTGTGTGAATTAACTTTATGATGAGGATAATTTAGTTCTTTCAAATCAGCTAGGTCATACGTACTGAAAAATTCTGAACACATTCTGGAATACCTCCTACGTGCTGAAAAAAACTGAAAAAATAGCTTTTCTTAATAAACTGTACTAAATCAGAACAATTTTAATTTTTAAATAGATTATTTTCTACGGTATCCTCTCCTATTTCTCTTCAATATTTTCTATATTGCAGATATGAGAAAGTAATGAATGCAAATACATACACTTGCTATTGTTTCTTGAAGCCTATGGTCACATCATATTTCAAAGACAGTATTGCATCTGCTTCTCACAAAGACTCCTAAGGTCATTCTGACCCCTGAATACTGAAATACCTACATGATAAGCAGTAAAGTGGAATCTGCCCTTTTAGATGACATTTTCACACATGCATCACATAGGGGTGCATGCTTAGTGAGTTTGAGTATTTTGATAATTCTGTAAGATGCATACAACAAAAGATTGAGTATAACTGTACTAACTGCAAGTGGAATATCACATGTCATTTTGCAACAATGAATCTAGGTAAGGTGGAGGCTTTTGAAAAGGAGCTAAGGACCACTGGAGGTGACAGTTATGTATCTAACAGCTTTTTTTAAAAACATATTTGAACTCAGTGGAAGTTCACTGTCTAAATACCTTGGAGAATCTAGGTGTACAGATTGCCTAAAAGATGTCTCAAGTGGCAGCATCATAGTAATTGCTAAGAATGCTGTAAATGTGTCATTCCCAAAATAGGGAAAAATAAATCAGGACATAGGATCAGTAGGCTACCTAAGCTGAAAGATTGTGGGGTTAAAAAAGAAAAATTCAGGATAAAAGGGAGGTTTAAAATACGTTCTTTACCAAGAAAATAGGTGAGATCCCAACAATTTTAATTGAGCTTAAATAATAATTGAAAAGATACTGTTGAAACAAACTGCATTTCAGCTGAGTTGATAGTTCTGTTAAATAATTTTGTTTCTAACATTTTTAAACATTTTGAGGTTATTTGTCTGATCGGGTGCTTGCTTGAGTACTTGAAATTTAAGTTACTGTTTACATTAACTCGATAGCACTATGCTGTAATGTGGTTTCAGACACTGCATTTCTGTGGTTCTCCTTTTACCTACTGATGTTCATCAGTTTTAAGTGCACAGGAAATGCAAACCAGACAACTTGCAGTTCCTGTGTGGGGAAAGAAAGGTCGAGCATCGGCAGATTTTACACAAGTTTAGGTATGCCTGGTCTACCATGCCATCTCCTAGCATTCATTTAGCGCATTTTTCAGCCACACAAGAGTGGCTGATTTGGAACTTTTCCAAGAGCTCAGCATTGAGTCAAAGAGAGAAGTCTACATTTACAAAGAACCATTCACAGCTGTCAGAAGTTAGCTGTCTGTGGGACTCAAAGTACAGCTGCAGTTTTTCCAGAATACTGACAACTTCTGTGGCAACCGGAGTCTGTTCGCTAGTACTGGGATTTCTGAAGATTTATCAGAAAAATGTCTCAGTGCCCTATGTCTTTAATTTCCATTTCTATAGTTTTATTACTTTTTTATAGTATTCTATTCTAGCAATGTGCTGCGTTTTTTTTCCCCCTGAAGTTAGGAAATTATAAGATACCAAGTTTTTGCTTATTATCTTCAGGGGTTTGTGTGTGTGTGTGTTTTTCGTGGTGGTTTTTTTTTTTTTTCTTAACTTCCAGAATGAACAGAAAGCAGTAAACTCTTATTTTAGTTTCTCTGAGATGCATAAAATTAGCTTTGTAACATTTATGAAGAAGAACAGCAGCATTTAAACTAAATAGGAGTGATTGTGTTGTATCCTCCCAATTATGCTATAGTTGGAAGTATAATCATATCCTCCTCTTTACCTCAGTGAAGATGCTGTCTACATTTCTCCTGCAGACTGAGTATTCCTTATTTTTTGTTCAAATCGAATATGTAGAGAAACAAACATATTGTGATGTAATGCAGTGTAAAGATTTCATTTTCATTTGTAGAATTCCTCTGCAACTAAATTTCTCAGAAATACAGCAGTAACTTCAGCTGAAATGTTTGTTACGCCACATTTTTTTGAATTCTTTTTCTAATCCCTTTCTCCCATTGTCTCCTTGAAAAGTTTGCATAATTATAGCAGAGATGAAAAACAATTGGGAACAGAAACCATACTTGTTTAGTTCTTCTGAGAAATGCACAGTACACATTACACTAATATAAAGCTGTAAATAGCAAACACTAGCATTTTTAGAACTGTGGCCCAGAATGTCATCTTAAAGAACATGTAAAATATAAAAGGACAGGAAAAGAAGCTACACTGAAGCCAGAGAGATCCAACTGTAGCTTTTACACCAGTCAAGAATTTTACTCTGAAATCATTTCAAAATTTTCTTTTAACTAAGGGTTTGTTTGTTTCTTTTCCTTTTTTTTTTTTTGAGTAAATCTAATAGTTTTCAAGCTAACATTTTAGATGTCATTGCAGAAGGGGCTTACAAGCTTAGCCAAGGAACAATGGCCCAACTCTCTTTTTCTTTTTTTTTTTTTTATTTTTTGTTACTTGGAAATAGCTGAAAGTGCTCGTTCATACAAGGAGTCACTGTTAAGAAGAAGGAGGGGAGGAAAGAGGGGGATGACATTTTAAGAACCATGACTTCTCTTTGTTTTGTTATTCCTGACCCTGATCTTCCTTACTTGTGTGTTCCTTATTG
Organism: Apaloderma vittatum; assembly: GCF_000703405.1. Classification (NCBI taxonomy): domain Eukaryota; kingdom Metazoa; phylum Chordata; class Aves; order Trogoniformes; family Trogonidae; genus Apaloderma; species Apaloderma vittatum. The sequence goes on from NW_009704070.1 coordinate 17,271, forward strand.
CTTCTAACTTTATTAACTTCTTGAGGCTGACTGTGTAGTATAGAAATTTGAAAGACCCCTGAGGAGTTACAGTGAAAATCTCTCTGCAATCAGGGCTGTCAAGCTGCTCTCCGGTGTACAGCACAGGAATTGACTGCTCGGTGGGAGCCTTCCCAGATGTCCAGTTTTTCTGAGTACACTGATTCTATCTTTAAAATCTCCCCAATTTCTGTACTAATTTCCAGAAAAAAAAATAAATTACTGAGCTCTACTCATGTAAAGGGAAATGCATATTCTTAATACTTTTGATGTTCTTAAAACAGGTTTTCAATAAGAGGATGCCACAGACCAGTGATTTTGGATGTGTCTGTGGTATCAGTATCACATAGTATTTGTATGAATGAGACTGTGCCTTACCATGCACAGGATTTCCTCAGGAAGACAGTCTCTTGGATTTGAATATGTTGCCATATTCTAAGTAATGTTGCCTCGGTATATTAAACTGTGCATTAGGATGCCAATCAGTGAAAGTTATTTTTCCTCTGTGTTGCCATTACTTGTTAGCTTTACATAGTAAGTTTTTCTGGTTGTTTGGTTTTTATGCTTCTTCTCTGACTTTTCCTCTCCCTTCATTTTTGAAGTCAGGTCCAAATCACAGTATTTTAATCATTTGCTGTTATCAAATCACTGTAAGCTTTGTAACATATATGTAAACATGTGAGATGACCTCCATGATGTTTAAAGAAATATTCAAAAAACACTGTCAAAGTAAGTAGCCAAAGAAAAACTCAAAAAAGAAAGTTGATATTTTATTTCAAATGATGTCTTAGTAAGTATATTTTTTTCCCATTCCTGAAAGAAGGAGAGAAAAAGACATGTCAACAGGTGTGTTTGTTACTCTACCCTGTGGAGCCCAAGAAAATCTTTATACCAAATAGCACATTATTATTGTATTGCCATCATGTTGCCACAGGTTTCTAAGCAGCCTTCACTTTCTAAACCATTGGGAGCTCTTTATCTCATGAAATTTGACGTGCCAATTTTTGAGTAGAAAAGTACTCAAATTAAGTCACCTTTCATCATCTCAGGACTTGCAAGTTGTCAAAGACTAGACTTCCAAGGCGGATATGAAAGAGCAGATATATGTCATTGTTTGGATTCTGTATTCCACTTAGGTCACTGTTTATGGAATAAAGTGGAAAAAAATACTACTATATCTTGAAATGTTATTACTGTTATACCTTGTTATTGCTTGTACCTTGTTTTCTAGCACAATAATAAACTGTCGCTCAGTTATGCTGAAAAGCAGAAAAGTTGATGATGGAAACACTTTATTATTAAATAATGCCTGATTATTACAGGGATCTTGTTATAACTAGGTAGTCCTTTTTTTCAGGACTTAGGAGTTCAATGTTATATGGATAATGCAAAAATTCAGAACTGAATTGTTAAAATAGCCAAGAGGTTTGGAATGGAGATTATCATTGGGATAGGGAAGAGAATTGGAAGAACAAACCCAAGAAAAAATCATGGTCAAAATAAAGAAAGTTTAATAATTGAAGAGAAACAAACCAAAGCAAAGCGAGTGATGCAGAGGCATCCCATTGGCAGGCCGATGCCCAGCCAGCCTTCGAGCAGTGCCTACCTTAGAAAAAACAGTCCCCCACCAGACTTTCCCTCCTTCCCCCTTTTATTGCTCAGGATGATGTTATATGATATTGAATAGTCTATTTGGGTCAACTGTCACAGCTGTGTCCCATGCCAGCCTCATGTCCACCCCCAGATGACTCCCTGTGGAGGCAGGCGGAGTGAGAAACAGAGAAGTCCTTGATGCTGTGCAGGCACTGTTCAGCAAAAGCTAAAACATGGGTGTGTTACCAGCACTGCTTTGGTCACTAATCTAAAATGGCACCATGCAGGCTGCTGTGAAGAAAATTAACTCTATCCCAGCCAGACCTAGTAAAATACATAAATTTTTTTAACAACAAAGCTTACTACTTGCACAATTTTTGTAAGATAGCTGATTAGTAACTACTGTCAAGGACATGAAGTTAAACTAGTGTGTTGATACTGTATAACAATTCTTAACTTCTTAACCTATAGTTCCATAGGACAAATTGCAGGGAAGCAAATTGAACACTCATGTCTTAAATTTCCTTAAGAAAATTAAATGTCAGGGAATCAGCTAACTCTGGTCAAAATTACTTGTAAAACAGTTTTAAATTCTCTTCTTCTGAGAGCAAAGAGTCGTAAAGAGTTGTCACTTAAATCTGCGTACAGTTTACTCGAGTGCAGGCGTAATGAATATGTTCAGAGAAACATAATCAACAAGGACTGAAATTAAAAAAATCTATGTCAAAACACATGCTGAGAAAGTTTTATCTTTATTGCAATATATTCCTTTGGAAACTGGAAAATGTCTTAGTGATTCCCAGTAATTCATTCACTATGTTTTAGCAAGTATTCTAAACTAAATTAAAATTAAAGAGATGAATAAATATGCATGGATATAGTAATATCTATATATATACCCCCCTACATATGACCAAAAATATGTCATAGAATCACAGCATGGCTGAGGTTAGAAGGGGCCTCTGGAGGTCATCTTGTCCATCTCTTCTGCTCAAGCAGGGCCACCTAGAGCAGGCAGCCCAAGACCATGTCCCGATGACTTTTGAATATCTCCAAGGATGGAGATTCCACAGCTTCTCTGGGCAACATACATGCGTCTACAGTACGTGTCTATAATTTTTTTAAAAAGTTGAATCAAGTGAAAGTTAAGAGCTGTGGTGTCCTAATTTCAGCTGGGATACAGTGAATTTTCTTCCTAGTAGCTGTTGCAGTGCTGAGTTTTGGATTTACTATTAGAATAGCATTGATAACACACTGGTGTTTTAGTTGTTACAAAGTAGTGCTTATCCTAAGTTAAGGTTGTTTCAGTTTCTCATGCTCTGCCAGCAAGAAGGTGCACAAGGAGCTGGGAGAGAGACAGAACAGCTGACCTGAACTAGCCAAAGGGATATCCTGTACCACAGAACATCATACTCCATATATAAACTGCGGGGCAGTTGGCCAGAAGCGGTAGATCGCTACTTGAACATCAGTCAGCAGGTGATGGGCAATTGCATTGTGCATCACTTGTCTTTCCTTGGGCTTTATTTCTCTCTTTTTTTTTTCTTTTTTTTTTCACATATTCCTTTGGCTTACTAATATTGTTAAATCATTCTCATCTGAACCCACAATTTTTATTTCTTTTTTTCTGTTTCTCCCCATCCACTTGGGAGCAGAGAGGAGTGAGCAAGTGGCCTTGTAGTGCTCAGTTGTTGGCTGGAGTTAAGCCATGACATCTGGCAAGCAGCCAAACAAAAGATTATAATTTGATTTTAAGGGCACAATGCCTGATCATCTCCCCTGGACATGGTTAATATACATATATTTTTTCTTTTTCTTTTTTTTTTTTTTCTGTCAGTGGTAGGATGTTCTATTCAATGCTGTTTAAATCATTTTAAAAAAGAAAAAAAATAATTGAGACCATTTATACTCACCTAGTGTTTCAGTGTCTTTATGTAGCAACAGTCTTCTCTTTTCAGGGCTGCATTAGTCTTTTTCTTAATGAACCACAAGGCTATTTTTATACCCCTTTCTCTTTCTGAATCTAAAAAGTAAGACTGATTTATACCTTCACCTTTGTAAGAATACAAGGACTACAGTTTACTGTTTAATTTAAAATACTATTTATAAGTTTTTAGAAGCTCATTTGTTATCTGGATATGATCTTTAAAAAAGTATATATGAAGACACATCCACCTATCCATCTAATTTTCAAGTCACCTGCTATGATGTGACTAAACACTAAAATCAGTAAACAGGATTTTTCTTATTGTGAAATTTATGCTTATTTAAGAGGTTAATTTTGTTTTTATCAAAGTTTTTTTCTAAAAACTAACAAAAAGAAATATTTTATTAGGGATTATTTTTCTCATTCCAATTCCAGTTTTCATACGGCATTTAGAAAGTCCTGACTGAGTTACTGATGTTCAAATCATAGAATCATAAGCTCATAAAGTAGGTTAAGTCACAAGGGACCCTTGGAGGTCATCTTTTCCAACTCCCTGCTCAAAGCAGGGCTAGCTTCTAAATATCAGGTCTTATCAGGCCTTTTGTAAATGCTGCTCTTGACACAATCATCAAGGGAGTAACTGGAAGTTTATTTTTATCTATGAAGGAATTTCTGTTGACTTAACTTGACTTAACTTGACTTTCAATTAGTCTGGAGTCATCTCTAAGAAATGCCTTTTGAGTTCCTTTGAAAATCAGCTTGCACTAGTTTTGTATGATTGAATGTTGTATGTACTTGTAGTATGTTGACCTTGGCTGGATGCCAGGTGCCCACCAAAGCCACTCCATCACTCCCCTGACTCAGCTGGACAGGGGAGAAAAAATACTATGGAAGACTCGTGGGTCAAG
>NW_009704070.1:21747-60728 GCF_000703405.1 Apaloderma vittatum
AAAGAGAGATCACTCCACAATTACAGTCATGAGCAAAACAGGCTCAACTAAAAGAAACTAATTTTAATTTAATTTAATTTATTACCAATCCAATAAAGACTAGGATTCTAGCATGGGTCCTCCATGGGGTCACAAGTCTGCCAGCAAACCTGCTCCAGCATGAGCTCCTCTCCACAGGGCCACCGATCCTGCCAGGAGCCTGCTCCAGTGTGGGCTTCCCACAGGGTCACAGAATCCTTTGGCTGCCTGCATCTGCTCTGGCATGGGGTCCTCCATGGGCTGCAGGTGAACATCTGTTTCACCATTGAACTCCATGGGCTTCAGGGCACTCTCTGCTTGGGTGCCTGGAGCACCTCCTCCTCCAGCTTCTTCGCTGACCTCAGTGTCTCCAGAGTTGTTTCTCTACCATATTCTCGCTCCTCTCTTTTGGCTGCTGTTGTGCAGCTGTTATTTTCCCCTTCTTACATATATTGTCACAGAGACACTACCACCATCGCTGATGGGGTCAACCTTGGCCAGTGGCAGATCTGTCCGATCTGGCCGACATTGGCTGTATAGGACACGAGGAAAGCTTCTGGCATCTTCTCACAGATGCCACCTCCGTAGCCCTTCAACTACCAAAATCTTGCCACACAAACCCAGCACAAAATGAAAAAAAACCCCTATGTATGCAATGCAGAGAGGATATGTTACAAGTATCTCTTTTCAACCTGTAATGCACCCCATCTGCAAGATCCAGTTCTACCTGCTCTGGAAGTGTGCAAGAACTCTAATATAAAGCCTAATAAAATATATTTTTGTTTCCAGCAGTTCCGTTTCTGGACTTTGACAAAAATATCCTTTGTTTTAGGGATAATTTAGGCAACAGGTAATTGCCTTTCCTGTCTCATGAAGTTCCTGCAATAATTCTCCAAGCTTCTCAGCTGAACTAGGTGTGTGAATTCACTTACTGTTGATAGAGAACAGACAGGTCTTAAATGTAGTTCATCTTACCCTAAAGTATCAGAAAAGATCCATCAGATGAGGTGATCAAACCCTATTTCCCGATGGAGACAAATCATTCCTCTTTATATTAACTACAAAGGGAACCAAACTGCATCATATCAAAAACCTACATATACACTGAAGACACATATTTTTTTAGAAAGATAACTCCTATTCAAAGAATAAATTCCCCATTTTCTTACTTTTTTTGCTGAAGATTGTCAGAATTGTGATCGAGGATGTTGCTGCCTCATAACACTTCCAGAATAGTTGGATTCTCCATATTATGACACTGCTATTGACTCTTCTTCCTCATTTTTTATTGGCAATTAGCTTTAGTACATCATGCTTTAGCCATATACTTTCACTGCTTATAAAAACATAGCTGAAGAATGATAGGAAGTTAACTTCAGATTCACTATTCTCCAATGAGTTCACAAAAACAAAAAAAGGAGAAAATTTTGCATGTGCTATTTCTTCTTGTTCTGTGCACTATTTACAATGAAATTCAATGTTATGTCATTTGTTTAAAATGTAAAATCTTTTCCTCTGTTTTAATGATAAAATGTTCTCCTTTGTATGTGAACATGAAAATCTTAAGAGACATATCTTATACTTACATTTCTAGTATTTATTTAACTACTTTATTTATTTATTCTTTTGCAAAGAATATCCATCTGGTTTGAGGGCATCTTTTTGTTTTGTGTTAGAAGTTATGAATTTAAAAGAAGAAAAAAACAGAAACCCGCAAAACTTTTATGCCCCTAGTTATCCACAAGTCTATCTTTCCAAGCAACTGTTTGAAAAAGAACAACTTTCAATCTAATAAAAGACGCTTCTAAAATAGTTTCTTAAGATTACGTATTTTGGCATACTGGCTTATAAAATTAGTTTGATTTGTGAGAGAAAAATGTGATCTAACCTTTACTGGATGGAATCTCATCCTTTGAGGGGTTACAGTTTGTAAAATGAAACCAGTACACTGAATAACCTATTCAGAATAGGACAATATAAACTTCTATTATAGTTGGTGACTTGTATAAACTAGCCTCCTAGAAATTAATATAAACTATTTTATAAATGATTGAATAACAAAAGCCAAACACAGAATAGTTTTTATTCCATTCTTCAGCTCTAGCTGTACTTTACTTGGTTCTGTTGCTTTGTGTTTTGTGAGGCGTGTAAATTACATACCATTTATCAGCATTTGGTCCTATATTTAAAGTATGTCAGATTTATTTTAACATATATATAGAATGCTTTGTGCACAGTTTGCCAATATTACTTGCACTGATGCATCTTAACATGAAATTGCACAGTTTGTTTATTTTCAGAATACCGTGGAATATCTGGGTTGTCCTTTCACTGAATTCTGAAATCCTTGTATAACATAATTCTGATCTACTTTACTAAACATTTGGTGTGGAGGTAGTGGTTTTATTATTTTTAAGCTGTCTTACAAAGGAACCTCCTACAACAAATAGCATTTTTAACATCTACTGAATGGAACTCATGCTAGTGCCAATAACGAAGCTTTTCCACTTTTGAAGGACTATTTAAGTAAACCCCAAAAAACCTTAACACTTAGAAGAAATGCGTGTGAAGTATTGTAGGATTATTTACTCTCATTTGAATTCATATATAAATTCAGTCAGAGAATCGTCGTGATACTAACAGAAGTACTTTGAACAGAAATTGCTCTGCCCATCGTCAAGTAGGCCATCCAAACAAATTAGCTCAACCATACAGTTGTTCTACTAAAAGTATCTCCATTATCTGTAGCTGAATTTTTACAGAATGAAGAAAATCCCTAGAGACAGTTGCCAAAAGATCTTAAGCATTGGAAGAGTGTTGTGGCTTAACCCCAAGAGACAGATAAAGCTGCTTAGTCACTGCACCACAGTAGGATGAGGAGACAACTGGAAGGAGAGAAGCAATAGTAGTCCAATGATATTAACTCTTTCTTTAGACAAGGTGAGATGAAAAATTCTGAAAATGATTTTTCAGCTATGTTACTGACATAACATGAAGTATTTTTTTATTTTTGTATTTACCAGGAGGGACAGATCCTGAAGTGTATAGTGTAAGCAAAGTTCCTTTCACATTGGGTATCTTTGATAAGGAGAATAAGATAGTTTAGAATGTAATGTCTTTTAAATAATAATAATAATAATGACAACAACAACTACTATTTACAGGAAAAATATGTCATGTAGCATAAGTGAAACTCAGTCGTTTTTTGAAGAAATGCAAAACCAGTAAAGTTGGTATAGCAATTGTGATCTAAAACTATTCATCTCCATGAATAAAAAAAATTGTAACTATAGGATTTTGTAATAAAAAAGAATATATCAATACATTTGTGTAGTGCCAAAAGTAACATGGTTTTATATAACCATATTTTGAAGAATAAGTATGAAAAACTGAGAACAATGCACATGAGAAGACTATTAAAAAGACTGCTGTTGTAAAAAGAGATAATTCCTAAGAAGAAGGAATATCAAACCCCTGAGATAGAATTTGAAATACTTTAGAATTCTAATTAATCTGTGTAGATCAGTAGGGTCAAGATTCTTGATTAATGGTAGACTCAAGAAATTTTATGATCATAGAAAAAAGTAATCTTTGCCAAGTAGGATAACAGCTCCTCATTGTTGCCATGGCAAACACCGGCGGTCATCCTTATAACCTTCTGTATTATCACCAGCTCGCTAGAGTACTCCTTTCAGGGCCTGCATCTGAAGCTTTTCTTTGTCTGAGACTGCTGCCTTGTACACTGAGATAGTGCCTTGCAAGAGATACAGCTGATAAAGGGTAAAATCAGGAGGGAATGATTTCCTATCCCCAGCCATCAAGCTGAGCAATGGTTCAGCTAGGAAGTGGTTCAGCTGAGAAAAGGTAAGTTGGATTTTTCTGTTAGTTAGTGCTGTGTAGGGACAGGAGAGTCTCAGATTCTTGTCTCTGCACACACTGTTTGTGTCTTTCAATTAAGTTGCAGGAAAACTATATAAAAACCATTTAATGCAGTGACTAGAACTCTCTGCTGTGCCTTCTAGAGGTCTAAATATAAACTACTCTCTTTGTAACCTCAGTGTTGAAAGAAATTTTTTTATCCTATTATGAAAACCAATTTAAATAAACACGTAAAGCCATGTAAATAATAAATCAACTCTGCTAACATTGTTCAATTTGCATATAAAGCACTCTAGTGGAAACATTTTTTGTGTGTGATTCTATGGCATGAATAGTGTTGCTTGATAAACAGTTTTGATTATGAATTCTGTGTAGGTTGAGTGTGAAGAAAAATATAATTGAAAAATTATATCTTTTATAGATAAGAATAATTGGGAGATTTGTTTATGGTTATATACTTTAGGTAATTACTTATATCGGGAAGATCAGTCCTAACTGCTCCAGTAAATATGCTTGATATTATCTGGCAACTATGCATCCTGCTTTCCTAGTGATAGTGTTCTAAAACTTTAATCCAGCATCAGCAGAGCTGCTTGAAGTCTACCCTGATATACTGAAATCTCATAGATATGTGGCTGGTTTTAAGCCACACAGAACTCTGTTTTAAACTATCTAACCTCCATACTCACCATAGTTTTCATTCATACAGTAATGTCATAGAATCATAGAATCATTCAGATTGGAAAACACCCTGGGAATCATCGAGTCCAACCATTAGCCCTACTCTACAAAGCTCACCTCTAAACCATATCCCCCAACACCACATCTAAATGACCTTTAAACACATCCAGGGATGGTGACTTAACCACCTCCCTGGGCAGTCTATTCCAGTGTCTGACTATTCTTTCTGTGATTTTTTTTTTTTGGTAATGTCTAGTCTAAACCTATGCTGTTGAAATTTGAAGATATTCCCTCTTGTTCTTTCGCTAATGTCTACTAGATTCTTTATAAATTTAGTACTTTCAAGGAATGTAATTCTTATTTCCACCTGTGTTGTCTAAAGGAAATTAATTTTCCTTGCTATAAGCTAAGGAACTTTAATGTCTAATTTCTCTGCATTTGTTTTTTTTTCTGAATGGTAAGACTAAAATGATGCACACAGTACCTTAAAACAATTTGTCTTTAATTTCAATTTCTAAAATTTTGTCACGTCTGGGCTGCACAGGTGTTATTGTGGGGGGTGCTTGCAAAGGGTCTTCCAGGTGTTTGTAAGCCCATTCCTCAAATAAACTTTGTATGACTTTTTCTGCTCAGACAATCAAAACACATGCTGCACACCCTATGGCACATCCCCAGTGCCCTGTGTCATTGTGGGCTCTTATTGGTGGTCCAGCATTGGATTCTATGATTCCGCAGCCAGAGTCTGCCCCCGCCTCATGGACCAGTGCTGCCACTTAGAATCTACTTTGCTGCAGTGTTTGAAATGGTGCATTGACTCTTTCAGTGTCTCACTATGTAAAGCATGTAAGACCAAGATTATACAGGATCACATTGTTTTTTCTTCTTGTTTATTTTCTTTAGAAATAATATTTGAAAAAGAAGACAATATGACAATTATGCCATTAATTTGTTGATCATGACTAAGATCCCAGTTGGAAAAAATAGTGAATAGGATACAGGCAGCTTTTCTTAACATGGACAGTCATTTTCTATGCTGTAACTCATTCAAATAACAAAGGCTTTAATTTATATGTATGTACCTAGGAGCAATTCAAGTGCATAAAATGCTCATATCTTTAGAGATTTGCATGATTTACATTAATTTTATTGACATGCGGGACTCTTAAATGTGAAGATGTGAGCTATTTTATGTTCTAGAAATTTGCAGAATCAGTACATTTTTACTGTTATACAATAGAGCAGTCTAAAATAAGTTATAAAATTTTTTATGCAGAGATGTTGAAGGTTGTGTGAATTAGAACCATAGAATCATAGAAACATAACATCATAGAAGCATGGAATTATAGAATTATTTGTTTTGGAAGGGACTTTAAAAGTAATCTAGTTCCAACCTCCCTGCCATGGATAAGGACACCTCCCACTAGACCAAGCTGATCAAAACCCCATCCAACCTGGCCTTGAACACTTCCATGGAATGGCCACCCATAACTTCTCTGGGCAACCTGTTCCAGTGTCTCGCCACCCTCACAGAAAAGAATTTCTTCTTAATATCTATGCTAAAACAATTTAAAATCTTTACTCCTTGTCCTATCACTATACTCCCTGATAAAGATTCCCTTTCCTTCTTTCTTGTAGGCCTCCCTTCAGGTACTGGAAGGCTGCTATAAGGTCTTCCCAGAGTCTTCTTTTCTCCAGGCTGAACAGCCCCAAATCTCTCAGCCTGTCTGCATATGGGAGATGAACATGCCCATGTTCTTCTTTTCAGAGCTGTTCTCAATCCACTCATCATCGAGCTTGTATTTGTGCTTGGGATTGCCCTGACCCAGGTGCAGGGCCCTGCACTTGGCCTTGTTCATCTTCATGAGATTTGCATGGGCCTACCTCTCAGGTCCAGGTCTCTCTGGATGACATCCCTTCCCTCCAGTGCATCAACTGCACCACACAGCTCAATGTTGTTGGCAAACTTGCTAAGGCTGAGCTCAATTCCACTGTCGATGTCACCAGCAAACATGTTAAACAACACTGATCCCAGTACTGACCCCTGAAGAACACCACTCATCACTGGTCTCCAATTGGACATCAAACCATTCACCACAACTCTTTGAGTGTGAACATCCAGTCAATTCTTCATCCACTGAGTGGTCCATCCATCAGATCCATGTATCTCCAATTTAGAGACAAGGATGTCATGTGGGAGACTGTCAAATGCTTTGCACAAGTCCAGGAAGATTATGTCATTTGCTTTTTCCATATCCACCAACATTGTAACCCCGTCATAGAAGGCCACAAAATTTTTCAAGCATTAATTTTTCACAAATTAATTTGTCAAGAATTAAATGCCACCATCCCGAAGAAAGTAGCAGAATGAGTTTTTTTCTCAGAAAAACTCCAATGTGCAACTTCACTTTGAGAAAGTCCCCTTTCTGCAGTGAAGAGCCTTATAAAGACTTCGGGATCAAAAACATGTAAAAACCTTTGGATTTCCATTGAAGCGTCTAGAGAAAGAGACTGCTATTACATTCTCCATTTGTCTTCTTGGATAGTTTATCCTGTAGTAAAATTGTCAAGATGTAAGATATAATTAACTAATATTTAGGACAGGAACTTGTGATTTTTTTCTCTCTCTCTTTTTTTTTTCCAGTTTTAGAAAGAAACCCACAGCTCCCATTGAAACAAATCAGTGAAATGATACAGTACAAGACTAGAACACATCCTTGACCACCAATATCTCCCCTTTAATTTTCACTAAGCTTTACAGTATGTAAAGAATTCAAGTCAGAATTAACAGGCTGGTGATCAGTACAATCAACAGTTATAAAACCTAGGAAAGGTACATCAAAGGACATGGAAATCTGAACTGGGAGAATAATTCCTTCTACTTTGTTAACCAAGTCTTCCATAAAAGTTAAAGAATTTAACATGTAGATGTTTAATCTGAGGAAGCAGATCAAATTGCTCATAAATGATTCATTGAGGGTGACTAAAATTTGCAGCATGTTGCATAAAGTGAGTAATGAAACCTATTTTCCTTGATATCTGTGACAGGTGCTTTCCCCTGCCCTGCTCCGGTTGGGAATGCCCCCCGTCTAGCTGTGACTCAGTGGTTGCCAGGCAGATTTCAGAGAATCTGCCGAGGGGTACACCCAGGAAGTTGGCTGGCAGCCAATGAGAAGCCAAGATGGCTTGATTGACCACAGTTCATCCCTGACTGAGGTTTTAAAGTGGGGTCTGCCGGCAGCCGTGTTTGGAGTCACCTCGTGGCCAGCTGACTCTGCAGTTGGGGCTTAATCTCCTGCTTGGTCTGGGACACCTCTCCAAGGACTATTCTGGAGATTGAGACTCCTCGCCTTTTATAAGGTGAACGTATGATCCAAATCACTCTTCTCTTGTTAGGGGTTGGATGTAGTGAATTAATGTTTTTCTCAACTGATATTCGAACCATAAAAAATGGAAGGAGCTTTCATTTACTACATGTGTTGATTTATTCTCTTAAAGATGGGCTCTTTCTTATCAATATCCAAATTCAGCTAACCAATTGGCAACAGCTGAATTGTGATATAAAAAATTCTATTTTCTGGGTTTGCATGCAGTTCTACAATCTCTTTCAATTATTCACCCAAGATCAACTTTTACAGTCCATTTCTATGGGCTATATTGCTAGTGAAGTTCCTTTGCTAGAATATTCAAAATAAGGGAAACAGAAATGTTGCAAACTTGATTAAAATTAATTATTTTGTAAATGCACAATTTCACTAGTTATGATTTTCCTTCTTCTTACTGCACATATTTTATTTGGTTACATATAATAAATATAAAACCATTCAGTTGTCTTTATGTAACATAATAGGCCTTCTCTGAAATAAAATAAAACCTTAGTGTAAATATAAGTAACTATTCTCCTAAATCCTTTTGTTTTAATGGAGCCTATCAGACATTTTCACATGCCAGATAAGATGCCAGCTGAATTCTCTATTTTTTAATTACATCCTACATTTTGGCCTAGTGCCTAATCTGAGCTCTTTATGCTCTCTTTTCAGAATTAGCACATGCCAACAACTGATTGCTTCAGTCACCTGTGTCTACCTTTTACTTCCTCTCAGATTTTAGAAAAGATTCTGTATTTCAGTGCCATCTGTGAAACCAAGACATAGCCCCATCTTTAAGCTTACTGGTTTTGTAGTGTTTTGACATATTTAACATTAGAATTAAAGATATATTATTAATATTGTGTGTATTTAGAAATTCTAGATTGAAGAACCATGTGTGAGATTGATGGGCAAGAAGGGAAAAAGCAGAAGAGAAATTGCAACCTTCACATTAGCCGTCACATTCAGCTGCTGCAGCACTGTTGGTACTTATGCTGTCAGAGCACCAACTCAGCTGCTAAATTATGTCTTCATTTTATGAATGCATTCAATTACTTAAATATTTGAAAAGCTCTTGGATATCTGAGACAACTACGTGGAACCTGTGCATTTGAGATCTGATTTGTAGGAGATCCTTTGCTTTCTGGACAGGAAGGACTATCCCTCAAGCACAGATGTCTGTTGTAAGACAAACCAAACAGTTCATGTAAGAGCTGCTTCATGTGTCTGAAAGTCAGGGAGAAGAAAGAAATTGAAGGGAAATTCCTCTTCTTATTTAAAAAAAATATATCCTGGATTGTTAGCCTACTGTTATTTCAGAGTTTTCACAGAAAGGGAGAGACAGCCTAACAGGCAAAGTGATATGAAGTATGAGAATCTCAGTTGACCTCCCACTCCCTATTTACATCATATGCATTTTTGTTGGCTTGTTAGTTGATGTATTAAAAGAGAATGAAATACGTATCTCCAAACAAATGGCTTGACATCCAGATGGAGATAGATGACAACTGGTGTCCCTCAGGGATCCGTACTGGGACCAGTGCTCTTCAATATCTTCATCAATGACACAGACAGTGAGATCAAGTGCACCCTCAGCAAGTTTGCAGCTGACACCAAGCTGAGTGGTGCAACTGACATGCCAGAGGGTTGCAATGTTCTCCAGAGTGACCTGGACAAGTTGGAGAAATGGGCCCCTGGGGGGGCCCTCATGGGGTTATACAAGGTCCTGCACCTGGGTTAGAGAAATCTTCATTATGACTACAGGCTGGGGGATGATATGCTAGAGAGGAGCCTAGCAGAGAGGGACTTGGGGGTGTTAGTGGACAAAAAGCTGGACATGAGCCACCAATGTGCGCTTGCAGCCCGGAACGCAAATCAGATCCTGAACTGCATCAAAAGAAGCATGGCCAGCAGACCAAGAGAGGTGATTCAGCCCCTCTGTTCTGTTGAGATCTCATCTGGAGTACTGCATCCAGCTGTGGAGCCCTCAACACAAGAAGGACTTGGACTTGTTTGAGGAGATCTAGAGGAGGGCCACAAAAATGATCAAAGGACTGGAGCACCTGTCCTGCAAGAACAGGCTGAGAGAGTTGGGGTTGTTCAGCCTGAAGGAGAAGGCTCCAGGGAGACCTTATAGTGGCCTTCCAGTACCCGAAGGGGGCCTATAGAAGACCTTGTAAGGGACTGTTCACGAGGGTGTGTAGCAACAGAAGGAGCAATGGTTTTAAACTACAGCAGGGTAAATTTAGATTAGATGTTAGAAAAACGTTATTTACAATGTGATGCTGAAACAATGGAACAGGTTGCCTCGAGAGGGGGTGAAGGCTCCGTCTCTGGAGGCGTTCAAATTGCTGTTCTGTTTTGTTATATGAGCTACTGAAAGTGCATGAACATGATTTCGTCACCATGTAGGTGACAAATGCATGAATGTTTGCCTTAAACATTTCTTGGCATTTTACAAACCCTCAGCTTGGTCAAAAACAAGATCGGTTTCTGGCCCTGTGTGCCAAACTGTTAAGTGACAAATGTGGTAGAAGGAACTGATAAGATTAAGGAGAAAACAGATGCCTCAAACAGCCTTGGCCTGAATATGTGTGAGATAACAGAATCTTGTGAAGGCAGGATGGCCTTGCCTCATAGCATATATCCCATGGAGACAAGGCAATTGTGTATGGTTGTAAACAATGAAATGCCCTGCTTCCTTACTGGACATGCTATACATCTACATGTAGAAAAAGTGTGTATAAATTGAAGTGGGATAAAGCAAAATGTTAAGACAGGAGACGGAAGACATAGGAAGAAGCAGCAGCAGTTATGTAGACAGAGATAAAGATAACGTGAAGAAAAAAGCGCAGGAGGAGAAGAGATGACAGCATCCTTGAACCTTCATTGGCAGGACCAATGCAGGAACCTCGACCGGTGATCTGTCTCTCCCTCTCCCCTTTCTCCCCTCCCCTTCCCCTCCCTCCTCCCCCCTCTTTCTTTCCCTTTCCCCTTTCTCACTAAGTGATGCAAGGTCTACCATACTGCTTCCTTAGTTTATACTTAATTTCTTTCTTGTAATCTTTAAGTATAATACTGCCTGTTAGGAGTTGTTCTATATCCTTTTTTCCATGTTATCATTAAGTAACTTGTAGTTTACTGTAGTTCGTTGTATACCTAGTCCTTTCCTGTTTATCATTGTCATAGTATATTGTCTGTCCTAGTGTATCATGTAACTAAAACCGATTATTGTGAGTCCAATCTGTATGTTGTGAGAAATTAATAAATGTTTGTGTATGGACTTTGAGACTTGTCTCACTGTTGTCCACTCTGTTGGGGAATTACAAATCTAAGTCCCTTATGCCCCTCTCCTGAGCGGGATGTGACACACCATTAAACCATTATACAATTTTGATGGAATCAGCCATGTAAAATTAGATTTGCAGCATTGAGTAGTGAAAGTATCTAGCAGACTTGCAAGACATTGCTCATTGATCTATACCTTATACCTCTCCTTCCCACTGCAAAATGCTTAATTGGACTGTCCTTGTGTGATATGTCAGAAGCACCCTTCCATTATGTAAATGTTGGAGGATTTTGAACAGAAATTAGTCTGCATGAAGATTTACTTTCCAAGTTGTTCTTCAATAGTTTTTTTTCTCAATTGTTTGGTTATGTTACAGCTGTGCTATCAACAGTTGCCTAACTAGACCTTACCAGAGAATTTTATATATTATTTTCTGTAGAATTTCAGTGGGACCAGTATACAGTCAATGGAAGCAAACAAACAAATGGAGGAAAAGAGTGATCCAAATAAAGAACACAGATCTAAAACTTAGAAATTGTATAGTCCCTTATCATCATGCTTCATTTAAAAAAGATTAATTCAATGGCATAACTCAGTCCAAGGGACAGGGTAATTAAAACAAAACAAAAATATTATTTTTCTTTCTTTCCTTCACATACTGAACTTAACCAAGGCAATAATATTTAATTTAAAAAGTTCAGTCAAACTCACTTTTGCTATTGGATGGTATTTATACTCTTTCGCTGCCGTGCCTGTGCCTGTACAAATGTCACTGACTCCTCAGGGCTCTTGAGTAGTTAAAGACCATGCACTATGTTATACTGAGTTTGAATAGCCACAATTTGCAATTATACTTTCATAAGTCTTCAGGAATGTCAGTTTAAGGTGTGCTATATCTTGAAAGAGGAATCTCTCAAAAGCAATTGAGACACCAGAGCTCAATGATTAAACAAGCAATAAGGACCCACTAAACTCTTTTCAGAGAAGATAGCCAATGACCATGAGTGACTCTTATTGCTTTGATTCTGGTGGGGTTTTTGGAAGTGGGGAAGGGGAGGGCTCTGGAGGATGACTCTTGCTAAACTTTGAGAGTAGTACCTGCCTCTGGACAAGGCCAGGACAATCAACGCATCTGCAATCAGTATATCTAAGAGGGGAACCTCTTGAACCAGTTCCATTTTCCCTTTATTTCATTATGTGTCCTTGTAACGGCCAGGTGGACCATAACCCTCACCCCCTGCCCCTCCTTGCGCCAATGGAGAAGAGGAGGTAGCTGGGAAGATCGGAGAGGTGTGCAATGTATTTAATATCAGATTGTATGTATGACCCATTATCTCCCCCTCAGTTGGGATGCCTCTCAGGCCATACTTTGCAAGGATTGAAAGATCCAACACTTTTCTGAGGATTCAAAGGCCTGACTGATTTTACAAGGTTCACCAACTGTCCGTAGATGAACGCCGGCACACAAAATGTGAGTAATTAAGAAAACTCACTAAAAGGGAAATTTTTTTTTGTAGATTAACCTTTGTGTGTGTTGGATGTCTGTTTGTTTGTGTGTTTGTGTGTGTGTGTACATGCATAATTTCATCTAGAATTAGTCTAGGTTAGTCTACTTGTCCTTGTGTGTGATTTTCTATCTATGCGCATAACCCTGTTGTAAGTTTTGGATAACTCTTGCCATATTTGAATCCTTATCTCGCTATTTTTATTGTAACCAAGTCCATCAAAACATTCTGTTAAACTAGCTAACATTTTTGTAATCTATCCCAATTATGATACAAAACTGGAAGGGGTGGCTGACACACAGGAAGGCTGTGCTGCTATCCAATGAGATCTGGACAGGCTGGAGAGCTGGGCAAAGAGGAACCTCATGAAGTTCAATAAGGAAAAGTGTAGAGTCCTGCATCTGAAGAGGAATAACACCAGGCACCAGTACAGAATAGGGGATGTCTTGCTGGAAAGCAGCCCCATGGAGAAAGACCTTGGAGTCCTAGTGGGCAGTAAGTTGTCCATGGGACAGCAATGTGCCCTTGTGGCCAAGAGGGCCAATGGGATCCTGGGGTGCATTAAGAAAAGTGTGTCCAGCAGGTCTAGGGAGGTTCTCCTCCCTGTGCTCTGCCCTGCTGAGACCACATCTGGAATACTGTGTCCAGTTTTGGGCTCCCCAATTCAAGAGAAACGGGGACCTACTGGAGAGAGTCCAACGGAGAGCTATGAGGATGATTAAGGGACTTGAACACATCTCCTATGAAGAGAGACTGAGAGAACTGAGGCTGTTTAGCCTTGAAAGGAGACGGCTGAGAGGGGATCTAATTAATGTATATAAATATCTGAGGGATGGGTGTCAAGAGAAAGGAGACAGTCTCTTCTCAGTGGGGCCGAGTAATAGAACAAGAAATAATTGGTTTAAGTTAGAACATAGGAAGTTTCCCCTCAACCTGAGGAGAAACTTCTTTCTTGTGAGAGTGACAGAGCACTGGCACAGGCTGCCCAGAGAGATTGTGCAGTCTCCTTCTATGGAGACTTTCAAAACCCACCTGGACACATTCCTGTGTGTCCTGCTCTAGATGATCAGGGGGCTTGGACTAGATGATCTTTTGAGGTCCCTTCCTTCTATGATTCTATGATTCTATATTAGTAAATCCTTAATTGCTGCTAACCCAAAGCAATCTAACAAAACCTTCTGTCTGTGATGGGAGTTTAGACTGGCTAGGGAAGTGAAAGAAAACAAGGACACCTGTCTGCAACTGTACATTGGAAGGTAGTTTCTAAATGGAGGAGGTGAAGTTGACAGACTCGAGAAATTCCCTCTCTGTGTGACATTTTCCTTGCAAGAATGATACGAGGGGGTCATGGAGTGCCGTGTGGTGCAGAAATGTGAATGTATTAGCCTGACTGGTTTTGGAAATGCCTTGATAAAGAATGGTAGACCAAAAGGGGACCTCAAGGCAATGTGGTTCCAGTGCTGAGCAAGAAAGACAAAGCAAAGGCCAGAGAAGCAGGAGAAAGGCCAAAGTGCCATCTGTGCTCAGCAGAGCCAGACAGCAATTTGCTGGGCTGTGGTAGCAGCAGCCTGAGGCTTCCTGTGGCCAGCTATGACCCTGCTGCAGGTGAGAGCATGGAGGCTTGGAGCAAAGGGGAAGAGAGCTGTGGTTGCTTGTCCCCTGGAGATTGTGGAGATGCCTCCCAACTGGTACTGGTGGCTTTACCTGTTGTCCCAGGAATGGCATACTTGGGCCCTGGGCTTGTGAACTGGGCTGAGATCAGGCCGCATGGCCGATGAGACCTCCAGGTGCAGACCCAGGCTCCATCCATGCTGAAGGTGGCTCAAGAGCCTATGGGCAGAGCAGGAGAGCTGCCGCAGGACTTCACGGGGAGAGGCGTGATGCGAAGCCTCCTCAGGAGGAGCAGCAGGTCTTCCCCTTCCTCAGCCTTGGCCCTTGGCTGGGCGCAGATGAGCTTGGTGAACGCTGCAGCTCTTGGTCACAGAGTGCAGTGAGGGTGAGGGCAGCCAGTGGCCGTGTAGGAGAGGTTGTGCTGTGCACTGCCGGGTGGCCTTGAGGAGAGGCCTTGGCTCATCATGAGGATGCTCTGTAATGTCATACAGGCTGCTGGCGTATGTCATGGTTGCTGTAGTGTCCATCACAGAGCTGAGGGGGAGCTGGAGACATTCTGCTTGCAGAGCCAACTTTGATGATATCTGCCTTGCAAAAACATGCAATGGAGGAAAATCTGATGTGTTTTTTGTTTTTAACTGAGGAGCCAAGAATCGTTCTTGTGCTATTGGGGTCACAGAATGATAGGAATGTCCATTTGAATGCCTGGCATTTCTATCTGGTGTCTCATTGTCCATCTGCCCTTTAAGCTCTCTTTCCTTTCTCCCAGGGAGGAAGAGCTGGGGCTGGTCTTTGTCAGCAGGGTTCACTGTCAGGTGCTCTCCCTTAGCAAGGTTTAGGCAAAGTCTCATAGTGCCACTTTGGGGAGTTTGTCATTGCCAATAAAGGCAAGAGAGGCCTTTTGCCAGGGTGTGATATTACTGGAATTTCTTGAATTAATTTGGCATCAATTAATACATGCTGTGTTAGTAACAGTTTTAAATAAATGATGTAGTCGTTACAGCTGACACCTACCAACATAGAGCACCTAATGGGAGGTCAGACCATTATGTCTTTACTACTGCAAAGGCATGAACTTATTCTATATTCTTTGTAGGTCATATTACCCTGTAAGAATTAAATTGTCTGCACCTTACTTGGGATTCTAGAAGGAATTCAGAACTCTATGTTTCATTTTTACTTGGTAGGAAAAGATATTTTTTTTCCATTGAGATGTTTCTAGGATTACTCAGGATGTTAAGCAACAGGAATTTTCCATTCCACTGACTATAAAGGAAATGCATATGTGTTGCTTCTGTATTTTCAAAAAGTGGGAGATATAAAGTAAAAGTAAATGAATCTACCATATGTGGTTATTTTTGTTTGGAATAACATTTCAGTTTCAAAGGAAAAAATCTTACTAATCTAATCTTCATCTTAAAAGCTTTAAAAAATATTATAAAAAGAAGCATTTGTGACATACTTATAGTACTATCTTTTAGAAGGTCAGAGAAAGCTTAAATACTAGACATTTAATCATTTGTAATGTCTCATTTTCTCACTCCATACCTCTGTTTGCAACTTTGCCAGGTATCTTTTAAAAAGTCCAAGGTTGTTTTAATATGTTTAGAAGAATAGTTTAGTTTGATGGCTGCACCAGAAGGGTGGTTATTAATATGATTACACCGGCTTTAGTTTCTTTCACTGTCTGCAGTTCTCTCCGCTCTTCTGGCAGGCATTTTATCCTCAAATATTTCCACATGCTCTTATACTGCATCTTAGGGCATGCAATTTAGATACTCAATTTTGTCCTCTAAAATTCGTTATGCTGAGCTGTCATACCACTGCTTGCTCTTCCAGGCACTTTGAACTATGTAAAAAAGAGAGAGAAAGAAATAACTGTACTTAATGTCTGAGGGTCACCAGAAGGGCCTCAGAGTAGATCAAGAATCAAGAAATTTGCTTTGCTGTGATTCAAAATAGTTATTCGCAAATGTTTACAGTCTCTATCAGGTGCCTAAACTTGTAAACAGGTGACTGTTTTCTTTGGTGTCTCAAAAAACTTTAGTTACTGCTTTGATAGTACACCAGAAAGGGGAAAAGAATATGTCGTCATTTTAAACTCTTTACTTCAAACACTTGATGGAGTAATAAAGGTAAAAGTAGAGTATTACTCACTAAATTCCAAAATGGTAGAGATGCAGAGACCTTCCTCTTTTAACATGTATGCTATTTAAACCTATCTTCCTCTTAAACAAAGCCTACAAGCCTTAACTTCGGACTTTGTCACGTCATATAGAGTGTGTGAGCACTGTTTATGTACTCTCTAGATAGACAGAATATAGCTGGCAATACTGAGGTAGAAACTTTAACACATTTAACAGCAGTTGCCTCCTATATTCTCACATTCACATATAAAAAAGCAGGGCTGGGAACAGCTCTGACAATACTTTACTATTATATTAGCTTGCAATTTCAAAACAGAGACGGCTGCTAATAACTAGAGCTTGTTATGGCTGAATCTGTCTTCTTCCTGAGATCCTGTGTATTCCTACTGTGTAACAGGAAATAATAATAAAAAAAGGTGGATGTGGTACAGAAGCAAAGTAATTTCTTTATGCCAGTTCTAGCAACTGTTGTAACTGTGCAGAGGACTTGTTAGAAACTATTTTGAGTGGAGTGCATTTAAATGTTGCCTTTAAGGGAATTTATGAGATAGAGTCATATATCAGATTCTGTAGGGTCCTTCTGAGTATCTAATGACCTGTGGAAAGGAATGGAAGAAATTTGGTAAGAAAATAGATGTACCAAGACCTTACTAAAGTTATTCAACTTCGTCAGCCTTCTTACTTAAGTTTTGTGATCCAGCTGTCACACAAAACCATCTCTCTAGACCATTATTCCAAATATGGTTAATCCTATATAGTTGTTTCTCTGTGCAAAGTTGCACTTACAGAATCATCTTGCCTGTCCAGAAGCATCTTCACTTCTACTGAGAAGATTTTGATCTAACATATCCTATTGTGCAGATGTTCATGAGGGCTGCATGGGGATGCTTCCTAAAAAAATTGTTCCTTCAGGAGGCTTCAAGAAACAGTTTGGATATGATATAATGCTCCTCCTTTTCCTTGTTAGAAAAGTAGGGAATGGAATAAGTGAAGGAATACTACCTTCAAAACAGATCGTGTCAGGGCTGGGCTTCACCTAAAGACAAAACCTGTGCTCTGAAAATCTGAGGACACCTGTAGTTGTGGTAGATAGTAACTATGTTAGAAGAGTGAATTTGTGCTCATTCTGAAAATGAACAGAATAGTTTGAGGCAGAACCAGAGGCTAGTAGGAATGTATACATGAACAATTAAAATTAGCCACATTTAAGAGGGAAGGGTGGACTACTGTGAATCGCAGAATCACACAGTCACAGAACAATTGATGCTGGAAGGGACCTCTGGAGGTCACCTAGTCTAACCCCCTAAATAAGGCCACCTACAGTCCAGTTGCCCAGGACTATGTCTATATGGCTGTTGGATATCTCCAAGAAGGGACACTCCACAACCTCCTTGGGCAACATGCACCAGCCCTCAGTTTTCCTCATAGTGAAAAAAGTGTTTCCCAATGTTCAGGGGGACCTTCCTGCGCTTCAATTTGTTCACATTGGCTCTGATTCTGTCATTGGACATAACTGAAAACAGACTGGCTTCATCTTTGGTATTAGTCTTGTTTAATACCTTCATCAAGGATATAGACAGTGGGAATGAGTGTATCCTCAGCAAGTCTGCAGATGACACAAAGCTGAGTTGGTTTTGTTGACATACCTAAGGGATGAGATGTCATCCAGAAGGACCTGAACAAGCTCAAGAAGTGGGCCTATATGAACCTCATGAGGTTCAACAAGGTCAAGCTGCAAGGTTCTGCACCTCAGTTGGGGCAACTCCTGGTATCAAAGCAGACTGAGGGATGAAGACTGAGAGCAGTCCTGTGAAGAAGGAATTGTGGGTAGGGGGTACTGGTACATGAAAAGCTGGACATGAGCTGGCAATATGTGTTCAAAATGTGTGTTCAACTGCACCCTGGCTGCATGACCAGCAGGTCAAAGGAGGTGATTCTCACTCTCTGCTCTGGTGAGACCCCACCTGCAGTATTGTGTTGAGCTCTGGAGTCCTCAGTACAAGACAGACATGAACCTATTGGATCAGGGCCAGAGGAGGGTTGGACTAGATGACCTTTAAAGGTCCATTCCAGCCCAGTCATTCCATAACTGTATGATCTTTTTTGCATCCTTCTTTCAGATATTTATGTACAACAATGAGATCCCTCTGAGCCTTCTCTTCCTTAGGCTGAATAGTCTCATCTTCCTCAGACTTTCTCACAGAGAGATGCTCCAGTTCTTTCATCATCTTTGTGGCCCTTTCTTGGACTGTCTTCCGTATGTCCATGTCTCCCTTGTACCAAGGAGCACAGATCTGGACACAGTATTCCAGGTGTTACCTCACCAACAGGTAGCTGTTTAATAGACTCAAGGTAACTTCACTCAGGAAAGAGTTTCATGTTTCTGATAGAGTTCTGATTCTTGAACAAGCATCAAAAAGGAAAATAGAAAGAAAAAGAGAAGGACATTTGAACTGATACAGCTTTGCTAGTAGCAGGTAATATCTCACAGAAAGTCAGTTGCAGAATGTGGAGTGTCTCTGGTGTAAAACATCTGAGATAGTGCTATTTGCTCAGAAAAGTATTATAAATTAATAGGTGAAGAGGAGAGAAAACCACAAAGGAATAGGCTGGGGATAGAAACTTAAAAATGTGAAAGAATACACAGAGAAGCCTGCCTAAGTGGCCTCATGCTCCTCAGTTGTTAAGGGCTGAGTGTCACTTCTCTAAATGAAATGCAAGTATTATCTCCTTTGAATGGCCTCATTTATCAGCAATTTTGGTTAGTACAAAAAGTCTGTAACCTCATCAAAGTATGGTACTGTTATTAATGGACAAATACTGTACTCCAGATGATTAGTTTTTCTAATACCCTCTACTCTTCACAAAGGCAAACCAGTAATATGACATTCACAGATGCAGCCCAGCTGATTAGCTTATTGACCTATTAGTTGAGAAGTCAGATTAAATGATTACTTTTAAAGTATTGCACTTGCTGCTAAGTGGTCGGTGTAGTAAATTACCTCGAGTTCTTGAATATTGCACTGATTTGTAAATTACACCTGAGAATCCAAAAGGAAAGAGAGAGGAAGATGTAATTTATTTCTTCCCTTTCTTTTCAATATTTAAAAACATTACCTTATCATACATATGTAAATATTAATTACAAAATTGATTTTGCATATGACTTTGGTTTCGGTGTTTATGAATACTTCTAAAGATATTTTGACAAGTGGCAGATATTAATTTCTAATACATGTTTTTACATGTTATAGTCAGCATTTAAGTAATTTTACAAAGAACTGTGATGGAGAAACAAGTACATTATTAAAACTAAATTTGGAAATTTTCACGTAGGCAAACTTCCATTACACTCAGCACGAGTTTTGCCTAAGCCCCTGTCCTCAAATTGTAAGAGTATATGACCTTCTTTCTTTTTTGTTTCCAAACAGTACTTGTAACCAATATTCCCATTAAATTCAAAAACCATTTTATTTCTACCTAAAAACATAAATAAACTGAATGATAAATCAGACAGGATGTGCTTGAAAGTCTAGAGCAGCTGAGCAACATGATGCAAAGCTGTCATTTCCTACACTTCTACCATTCACATCTCAAGTGTTCTGTGAAGTATTGTCAGTGTGCTGAGGCAACTGTTCTAAGCAAATGACATTGATTCAGCTTCAAGGATGACATGAAAACATCCAGATGGCATGCATGCTTTACACTGTAAACATCAGATAAATTATAACTTAAACATTCAGAAAGGTGGTCACAGTAAACAGGGGAAAAAATAGATTGGTAATGGATTTTCAAAATAGCAGTATACATATGTCTTGTCTGTCTGAAAGACAGTGATGTGTGCCATAGGCTATAATAAGGATTTGAAATCTAATCAGTCAGCTGAAATAACTATTGTCTCTTTCTGAGTCTTACATTATTGAAACGAAATAAGGAAGAAGTGTGAGATTTTTTTTGGATCAGCTCTCATACGCATCTCCTGAAGAAAGAACCTGTGTAATGAATGAACCAAAAGTAATTTTGGAAGAAATTCTCTGAGGAGGAATTTTCTTAGAATCTAAAATTCCTGTTAGTAAAAGAGGAGTATTACCTTATGATACCAACTCATCCAGTCATCACAGTCAAAGGACATTGAAGATTTTTCATTCTGGGCGAAAGTCAAAACTCAGGAGTTCATTCATTTGCAAAACCTGACATTTTGGGGAAGGTAGGGGAACAACCTAAGAAAATTTCTCATAAAGAAACTAACACTTAAGAATAATGTCCTATAGTAGGAAAAAAATGCTTGATGATAGCAACTAAAGAAATATTAGTCATAAACTGCAAATTTTGAGCTGTGAGAACTACAAATAAGTAAAAAAGCTAATTAAGATATTGTTTCAGTGTATACTGAATATCAATGTGCATTTTTTAACATCATCTTAAGGCAAGATTATTCAGATTTAGATAGAATACTTAAAAATATTATTCTGCAAATTCATTTTTATGTAATCGTCATTAAAATAATTAAGAACTATTTGTTTCCAAAGACTATTCAGTAACTGGAGATTAGTTTAAATGAAGGAATAATAATTTATCACAGTAGGCAGAGAGAAGACCTTTTATAGCTAAACTTTCTATCAGTCTTGTAAAATGGTACAATTTCCTAGTTTTGGGAAACATTTGACTAAGGAGATTACTGAAATTCCTTTTAAAGACATAGATGATGTTCAAATAAATTATTTGTTTCCTCAAATATTCAACACATGATGTAGCAATATTTATTATGTATAGCGTGAGGAAGACAGTTCAAGAATTTCTACTCATTTTGAATAAGCGGATTAATAGCAAAAAAAGTTGATGGGATCTTTTCTATCTATATAGAGAGCAATCTAAAAGGATGTTCTATTGTAAGACAGAATCCCTTTACTTCAGTATATGAAAAAGTATATGAAGACAAACTCTTGAGAGCAGAAAGATTTAAATATCCCTTCTGACAACAAAACTAGAAAGTGTAGCAGCATTCAAAACTTGAGCAAAACCCTTCACAAAATATACGTATGTGGTGGATTTGGATAACAAGCTTTGGAGCTGCTCAGTTGTTGATTACCAAGGATGATCAGTTGCTTACTGTTAGAAACATGCAAATGCTCAAAAAACACATGGGAACATTTGAGCTGATGGTCATAGAATAGAATAATAGACTCATGGAATTGTTTTGGAAAGAACTGGTTGAAAAAGACCTTGAAGGTCATCAGGTTCGACCATTATCTAACTCTAAGTCTGCCAGGCCCACTTTTAAACCATATCTCTGAGCACCATATCAAGATGGCTTTTAAACACATCCAAGGATGGTGATTCAACCACTTCCCTGTTCAGCCTGTTCCACTATTTGATAATGCTTTCAGCGTAGAAATTTTTCTTATTGTCTAACCAAAACCTTCTCTGATATAACTTGAGGCCATTTCCTCCTGTCTTACTGGTGGTAACTTGTAAGAAAAAAACAGCACCCACCTTGCTACAACCTTCTTTCAGGGTAGTTGTAGAAAGCAGTAAAGTCTTCCCTCAGCCTCCTTTTCTCCAGGCTAAACAACTCCAGTTCTCTCAGCCACTGCTCTTAAGACTTGTTCCTGAGACCCTTCACCAGCTTCATTCCCCTTCTTTGGACATGCTTCAACACCTCAATGTCTTTCTTGGACTGGGGCCCAAAACTGAACACAGGATTCAAGGTATGGCCTCACCAGTGCCGAGTACAGAAAGATGATAACTTCCCTACTCCTGCTGGCCACACTAGTCCTGAAGCAGGCCAAGATGCTGGTGGCCTTGGCCACCTGGGCACACTGCTGCCTCATGTTCAGCCAGCTGTCTACAAACACCCCCAGATCCTTTTCTTCCTGGTAGGTTTCCAGCCATTCTTGCCCAAGCCTGTAGGTTGCATGGCGTTGTCACTCAAGTGCAGGACCTGGCACTTGGCTTTGTTAAAATGCCTACAACTTACCTTGACACATTAATGCAGCCTGTACAGATCCGTCAGTAGAGGCTTCCTAACCTCAAGCTGATCAACACTCCCACCCAGCTTGGTATCTGCAAATTCACTGAAGGTGCTCTCAATCTCATCAAGTTCACTGTTGAAGATATTAAAGAAGACTAGCCCCGGTACTGAGTCCTGGGGAACACTACTCATGACAGGTCACCAGCTGGATTTAACTCCATTCACCAGCACACTCTGGACCCAGCCGTCCAGCCAGTGTTTGAGCCTTTGGGAGCCATTTTTTTCATGAGATTGCTGTGAGAAGCAGTATTGAAGGGCTTTACTGAAATCATGGTAAACAACATCCATAGCGTTTCCCTCATTCACGTTTCTTTCTACAACATAGGGAGTGAGCTCCTCATGGATGGAGTATAGACATCAGTACAAACCTATGATTTATGTTCCTTGGCTTCAGTCTAATTTTAGGCATCTAAAACAGCTGATGAACACAAATCTTTTTCTTTGAACATAAACTTTTTCTTCCTGATTTCCATCACCATATTTTGTTAACTCTGGACAAAGAACATAGATTACAAGAGTGTTCACAACATCAAGGGCAAATATCGCATTCCTTGGTTTATCTTCTTCGTGGAGTAACATTAGCAGATTCAAGTGAGTTGTTTAAACAAATTCAAAATTTTCAAGTTTTCTTGGTAGCATCACCAGAAATTTTCTGCTTCAGAGATTCAAAACTCCATTATATTAATTGGATAGATCAAGCTGCTTTACCAGGAGAAAAAGATTTTCTTATCTGTGGCTAATCCATGAATTTATCTGTTGTATCATTGTAATTAAAGGTTATAAATTCATCAGTATTCTTTAGATGAAGAATTGAGTAGTCTCATGGGTGGAAGGAAAGCTACTTTATTTACTCAAGGAAAGTAAATCATGGTAGTATTCCATAAAAACAATATATTATCTTTATATGAATTAATGCATATTATTTTTCACTGTAGTAAGAAAAAAAACCTATGTCATGATAACAAATAGAAAAGAAATCAAAATATTAATAAAGTGTATTAAATTATTCAAAACATTGAGCAGTACAGAAGTAACATTTATTAGTTTTACTGGCTATTTTTGTATACTGAAATTGCAGTGGTACCATGTAAGCTCAGTAGTGGAATTATAATATGATACATGCTGTTACCATTTGAGATAAATCATACTAAACTGACCTAAAAAGAAATATAGTGATGCTGGCTGCAGCATCTTATTTGAATATTATTAAGCAGTAACCTCTTTCAGTAGCACTGACAAAGTTCCCAATCTTTCAGTGTTTCAATTTTATGCCCCTTTTCAGGATTTGACACCTCAATCATCATACAGGACTGAAATATCATATGTGTAAAACTATATCTTAAAATGGTATTTAGATCTGTTTAATTGTGTTCCATTTAGTGAAAAGGATAGTGTCTAAATTACATGAAACTCTTCCTTAAAAAAAACCCAAACCAAAACCAGACAAATGTGACAAAATGAATACTACTTTTAAGACAGTGTTTGGTTTTCATTATGTGATTACTCCCATAACTCCTCCTTGTCCTTTAGTCTCAGGATTGAATTTTGATGGAAAATTTGCAATTGCCCCAGCATTTGCCTTTTCCACTCAGCAGCTTTTATTTCCTTTCTCTTATAATCAGCAAGGATTTCTTGTTAGACTAAGCGGTTTCTCAGCTTCATTGTAAAATAGTTCAGCTGAAGTTTCTGAATCTCTTAAATTCATCTGGAATTGCTTTTTAAATTGTGTTTTAAGATTATGTTTTGATAGTTTTATTTGAAAGATATAAAGGAAAATTACCTCAACAGCTCATTCTATGGTAAGCAAATAAGTCACACGTTTAAAATTTAGAACTAGGGTACAGAGCATAGGCAGTTGTTTTAAATATATTGTGTATATTAACCTTTTCTAATTCAATTACAATATTTAAATTAATAACGGACTTTACTAAGAGAGTATATTGCAAAATATATGTATTAGTACCTGAATTAATCTCAGCATGAGAGCCTTTACTGACGTAAGGAGAGGGGGGACAAATGGAAGAAAATTAGTTTTGAAAAAAAACTAGGGTGAGAACTCCAGGGCCTTCCCTTTGTCTTTTCCTTATTTCTGCAAACAAACTAGTCTTTCATTCAGCTTCAGAAAAAACAAACAAGTTCTCTTCTCTCTCCATTTGAGGTAATGATAGTAATGATATGGATCTTATTTAGACCCACTTTAAACTGCAGATTTCAGAATTACGGAACGATTCAACATTCATGAAGTTTGAACATAATTTCATTGTGACAATACATTGAATAGTCATATTTTCTTTTTTTTCCCCTCAGAATTACAAACGAAGAGTGATGACTTGCCTACTTGTATTATAGAAGCTTTGATCAGTGTCCAGCAAGTGCTTTTTACAGTATCTTTAAAAAGAGTGCTTTAATATAAAGGGGGAGGAGATTCTGTGCACCTCACTTTAGTTTTGTGAAACACGCAATATTTAACACAAAGTACTCCAGAGCACTTACTAACTAAAACACAGTGCAAAGACTTTCCAGAACGATCTTTTCTTGAGAGAATGAGAAATTTCTTTAATGTTCTTACGGTTCATACCTCAAAAACCTGTTCTGAGAGGACAGTGAGCAGAACATGGTGGTTTTGATGTCAACTTCAAAATTACAATGCTTTCAGTTCAGATTTACGTTGAGCACTTCAGTTTTCAGCAACACAAAACCTACAGTAAAATGCATATAGACCAAAATAACACTACATTCTACTTCAGTCAGCAGTCTGAACAGTAGGATTTGCACTTTTATGCCAGCAGTGGTCACCTTTGAGTTTCATTAACTTCCTGTGAGCTTCTGTACAAAATTAATGCATTTAAGGATTCACCTTCAAAAGCTTAAACTGTTCTGGCTAACCTGTTTCTTTTCTCATACCATATTGCCTGAGCTGTGACAACCAGAAAATCCTGACCTAGAGGTTCCTACATGTAATCAGTTGTCAGGCTGTTTGATTTAGGAATACTTGATTCAAAACTTCTTCTCCCCCACACCCTTTGTTTGATACAGCTCATATTTGTTAATCTCACGATCTCATTATAAAACCCCTTCTTTTTCCTATGCAGCTTTGGAGAGGCTGGATGATACACAGTAAGATGATTGCTATTTTCTGTTGATCATCAGTTTAGAGAAGCAGGTTGATCCACTACATGCAAATGAGTATGCATAATCTCATTTATGTCAGGGGTATAAGGGATTAGATTCCTTTTGACTGTATTATTGTAATTAAAAAGAAATAATCAGTCAGGTATGTTAGATGAAATCTAACAAATCAATTAGGAAATGCCAAACCAGCCAATATATTGTTACTGAAAGGATGAAGTACAGTGACTTCAATATTTTATTCTACATGCTTATTGTGATCATCTAAATATTGGTGCATTTGTTTATGTATTATTTATTTATCAAACAATAACAGTAAAAAGCTTTAAAGAAATAACTTTTGTATGGTAACTGCTGTTCATATTTCTCTTTCCACAAGAGCAATATGTAGTGAAGAAACTACTATATGCCTTTACATTATTTGAATATTGAAAGACAAATAACTAGCTTCATTTAAATTACAGTTCCCCAACTCATTTATAATGGATTGCTAGCAATTTTCATTGCATTTATTTGAATTTAAAGAAATATAAAATATAATACATTTTCTATAGTGAATCCAATCTATTATCAAGAGTATATGATGATGAACGGGTGACTATAAACTTACCCCAAAAAAGGTTGAGTAGAATAGAATAGAATAGAATAGAATAATTTCAGTTGGAAAGGACCGAGAACAATCATCTAGTCCAACTGCTTAACCACTTCAGGGATGACCAAAAGTTAAAGTAAAGCATGTTATTTCAAGCATTATCCAAACACATCTTAAACACCGACAGGCTTGAGGCATCGACCATCTCTCTAAGCAGCCTGTTGCAGTGTTTGACCACCCTCTCCCACCCTCTCAGTAAAGAAATGCTTCCTCATGTCCAGTCTGAACCTTCTCTGACACAGCTTAGAACCACCTCCATGTTTATAGCTGGACACCAGGCGGAAGAAATCAGCACCTCCCTCTCCACTTCCCCTCATCAGGAAGCTGTAGAGAGCAATGAGGTCACCCCTCAGTCTCCTTTTCTCCAAACCAGAAAAACCTGAAGTCCTTAGCTTAGGACACTTGCAGCCCTATCACCAGCTTTGTTGTCCTTCTCTGGGTGCGCTTAAGGACCTTAAATACATCCAGAGGATCACTATCTAAGTAGTATATTATTTAAATTGTTTGATGGATATGTTTAAAGTAGTTACTTTAAAACTTCTTTCTTGCCATTAGCATCTAAGCACATTTAGCAGTTCAGGTTATCTAAAATAAATGTTTATAGCATGTTGCCTCATTTTAGGGCAAAAACCTTGTTTTGGACTACATGCTTGTTGAAGCCTTTTTGTCTTACCTAGACATGTTCAATCAGAATAAGTAATTATGTTCAATTTAAACAAGTGTTAGTGCAGTAACTTCTTCCTGATCCAGTGAAGAAATTAACGTTCTTTTTTTCTTTTTATTCCCCCCTAAATTCAATTGTAATTCGAAATTGCTTGTATGCTTGTAAGTTTTCAACCCCATGCTCATCGTTTTCCCTAGAGCTTGCTTTCCTCTGTATAAACAACATAATTACAAACAAATTTAAAAACTGAGATGAGAAAAATATGGATTTTCCTGCCCCTTCATTTCTTATTAGAATTTTCTACTCTATGTGTCTTGGTTTGAGCTAAATAGAACCAATTCTGTTCGGGGATTTTACTTTTCAGCTCAGCCTCTTCTAAGAGGTTGCACTTTCTGAAGTCAGCAGCATGTTTTTGCAGACAGTGTCTGCTAGTAGAAGTGGTAACACCTGATGTTCAAAGTTACTGCCAGGGATTGGTATGCAGAAAGGCTCTTGCTTATACTTGCTCCTCTAGCAACCAAGGTCACTAATGGATCTTTTGTGCCACTTTGAGGGTCGCAAAGAAGTACAAAGTTGCACCTCTGGTGAGCAATAGAACAGATGACCAACAAGGGTATTCCATTGCATATACATCATATTCAGTATAAAACTGAGGGTTCACAGGGGTTAAGCTCTTCTTCACTGTCTGGAATCCAAGGAGGACTCTGCCCATTCTCCTGCCTTTGATCCCAATCCTGAGTTCCTGAATCCAGCTCCTGTATCCGTCTCCCCTCTGCTACTGAGCCTGGGACTTCTCCAGTGCCTGCCTGCTCTGCAGCACCAGTGGTGATTGCTATTGGGGTGGAGAAGTTGGATTTGATATTAGTTTTGTATATGCTTATATATATAACATTATTTTCCCATATTAGTACTATTATTGTTTTATTAAAGCTGTTTTAGTTTTATTTTCCAATCCATAAGTCTTTCTACCTTACTCCCTTTCCCTTCCCCTTTATGGAGAGAGAGGGGTTTGAGAGCATCTGTTAGCGTTTAATAGCTGTCCCAGCCCTAACCCTTGACAGTATTTTAGCTTTTTAAAAAATGAACAAGAGTGGTTGGTCTATACTAGACTCTTTTACTTTTGAAAACAAGGCCATTAATTTATGTACTTAAATAAGAGCAAAAACTTATTACCATTCTCTTTACTTAGATATTGAGCTAAGAATTTATGTAGGTATAGAACTCACAAGAAATGCAGATATCTATCCATCCATTTCTCTGTCCTTGTGAAATTTTATATTAAAACCTCAAACATTTATTTGGGACGCTTTATTTAGGAATAATGTTATAGGCTTCCTCAGCTAGCTATAATACTCCAATTAGCAATACAAATAGTTTCCTAAATTCTGTTGATATCATTGCTGTGCCTGTCCTCCTTTATAATTGGTTTTAAGGTTCAGATAGGATATACTTTCCTTTGATGTTTTCAGAAGTGGGAAAAAATTATTTGCCTTTTTGTGCATATCTCAACAGAAGGTAAACAATTTTAATAGCCTGTGGGATTGCTAATTAGAGCTAATTGTGGCTTGATTGACCTATCTTGACAGTAAGTACCTTGCAAAACTTGCTTTCTTCACAAAGTGGAGATTTGTTTGCTTGAGTAGCTCATATACACCTCAGAGGCAGAGAGTTGTTTGGTTGTGATCCTCTGAAGTTGTTAATCTACATTTCATAATTTCTTATCCACTTATGGAGAAAACTCAGACTCATTACTTTTGTATTGAAACGTGTACTTTCTTATTCTGTTGCTGTCTACAAAATCAGAGACTAGCACTAAGTCTCTAGTGAATCAAGAACTGAATATTATGGATAAGTTATTCTCTGTATAGACTAAGAAAAAAAAAGGCAAAATGTAATTATGAAATCCCAAAATCGTAAGGGTAGTGTAGACGTTCAGTGTAAATGACAAAGGTGAAATTATGGACTTTTCCAGATTAATAGAACACCTCTCCCTCATTTCACCAGAGACAGTATTCTTTCTACGCATTTTTGTTGTGTTTCTGTAAAAAAACTCTGTGGAGTGCTGAATATTTTCTGTAAGACATGCATTCTGAACTTTTTGAACATTTGTTGGAACATTCGTATCACATTTATTTGACATACTGGCTGATGTAACTGAATGTAGCCCACCCAGACAAAGGAGACCTGACTACATCTGCCCAGCTTGAATTGATTGGGCTGACTCATTATGGTCTGGATAACGAAGACAACATATTTTGTCTTTTTACTACCCAAACATTTGGGCAGCAAATTAAGGAAATAAAACCTGGCTCACTACAGAGGAGGCAGGGGGAATCATCCCAGGGTTAGGCATCAAAACAATGACCCTGCTCGAGTTCATCCACTCCAACACGTATGGCACAAGCAAAAATGCTTCTCCATTAAATCTCTTCAGTGTCTGTATACCAATGCAAGAAGCATGAGGAATAAGCAGGGGAATTAGAAATCCGTGTGCAGTTGGAGAGCTACGATCTGTTGCGATTACAGAGACGTGGTGGGACAACTCACATAACTGGAATCTGGGCCTTGATGGCTATGTCCTTTTTAGGAAAGACAGGCCAACAAAGTAAGGTGGTGGAGTTTCTCTTCATGTGAGAGAGCAACTAGAATGTATTGAGATCTATCCAGGGGTGGATGAGGAGAAAGCTGAGAGTTTGTGGGTAAGAATGAAAGAGCAGGCTACCATAGGTGATACTGTGGTGAATGTCTATTACAGACAACCTGATCAGGAAGAGAAAGTTGATGAGGCCTTTTACAGGCAGCTGACGGTAGCCTCTCAATCAGAGGCTCCTGCTCCTTCTCCTTCCCCTTCTCCTTCCCCTTCTCCTTCTTCTCCTTCCCCTTCCCCTTCCCCTTCTCCTTCTCCTTCTCCTTCTCCTTCTCCTTCTCCTTCTCCTTCTCCTTCTCCTTCTCCTTCTCCTTCTCCTTCTCCTTCTCCTTCTCCTTCTCCTTCTCCTTCTCCTTCTCCTTCTCCTTCTCCTTCTCCTTCTCCTTCTCCTTCTCCTTCTCCTTCTCCTTCTCCTTCTCCTTCTCCTTCTCCTTCTCCGTCTCTTTTCTCCTGTCTCTTGTCTCCTGTCTCTTCTCTCTAACTTTTTGCTTTTTCCCACCTCAATTTATACACACTTTATCTATATGTGGATGTACAGGATGTCCAATAGGGAAGCAGGGCACTTTATTGTTATGACCATATGCAATTGTTTTATCTCCTTGAGAGATATGCTATCAGACAAGGCCTTCACAAGAATCCTGATCTAATGCCTATTTAGGTCAAGGCTGTCTGAGGCATCTGTTTCCTGCTTCCTTTTACCACATTGAGTAACCTGATCTAGTTGAGAGGCGTCCCTGCCCATGACAGGGAGCTTGGATTAGAGCATCTCCTATTGCCCCTGCAGCCTAGGCTGTTCTGTGATTGTATGATTCCTTTTGGCACTTATCAGTTTTGCCACAAAGGACCAGAAACTGATCTTGGTTTTGACCAAGCTGGGGGTTTGTAAAATGACAAGAAATGTTTAAGGCAAACATTCACTCATCTGTCTGCTACAGAGAGGGACTCCATGTTGGAGCAGGGAGAGAGTAAGGAGTTCTCCCTTGGAGAAAGAAGGAGCAGTAGAGACAACATCTGATGAACTTACCTCAACCCTCATTCCCCAGCCCCCTAGACCACTTGAGGGAAGGAGGTGGATAAATTGAGAGTGATGTAAAGCCTAGGAAGAAGGAAGGGGTAGAGGGAAAGTGTTTATTTTTAAGATCTGCTTTTATTTCTCACTACTCTAATTTGACTGCTAATAAATTTACTTTATTTCCCAAAATTGAGCCTGTTTTGCCTGGGATGGTAATTACGAATGATCTCCCTGTCCTTATCTTGCCCCATGAGCCCTTTGTTGTATTTTCATCCCCTCATCTAGCTGAGTGATAGAGCAGCTGTCGTGGGCACATGGTCTCTAGCCAGGGTCAAACCAATACAGAGAATAACAAAGTCACTGATGAGTTATACTGAAAGGACGTAATGAGTAGATAATGTCTCCTGTTGGGGACAGGGTGACGCAATACACAGTATTCAGAGAAGAATTTGTGCATAAGTTGAAACCCAAGTAGAGGGAATTCTACTATGCAGGGGCTGAGTTTTAGCCACGGATGGTTTGGAGTGAAAGTTTTTTCCACTTGGTCCTTGCTGTTGAACTGATTTCAGCTGGATTTATATGGTGAGTGTGACAGGTGTATAGCAATCACTGTCTTGCAAACACAGCAGTGATTGCTATATACCTGCTATATTCCATCTTACCAAACAGGTAAACAGACTGTATGTCCCTGAATGGTGTGGTCTAGCAGCTCTAGTAGCTACCTTACCCAGTCTTCCCAAGACAAACTCGCATAAACTGTGTTAAAACCTGACCTGAGTGATTCTGTAACAGGCTGTTCAAACAGAAACTCTAGAGATTTTGAAAAATGACTAAAAATGTGTTACTAACTTGTAAATCTATTGCCTCTCCTCAATAGAAGAACATATTGGATACAGTATTTCCAGAAAACATCTGCAAATTGTATGAGTTAGGAAAACACTAAAGAAAATCTGAAAAAAAAAGTAGAAATCCTAAGAATCTGAAGAACGAGGTATTCTAAAACAGGTTAAACTCTTGATCTTGAGCTCTTCAAAGTCAGTGGAGAATAACACTTTCAGAGATCTAAGTAAATAAATAAGTAAATAAGTAAGTAGTGGACAAAGTGAATTTCTATTTGGCAAGTAGATAAGTATACAAAAACACGACAAGATTAGAAGGAAAAATATGTTCTTCTGCTGATTTTCACCTCTTTGGAAGGAAGTTTCATGGTAAGGAGAAAAAATGTGAACTTTCTAAGGCTTTATATTAAAAGCCTTGTAGTTTTTATAATTTTCATCAAAATACAATTTTAAAATTAATTATATTCACACTCTATGTGGATTTTTTTAAATTCAGTTTTTACTAAAGCCATTTTTAATTATATAAACAAATGCAAGCAGACAGGGAAATTATAGAATCCTGATTCTTTAACAGATAATTATTGCTTGATGCTATTGTGTATGGCACTTACGAAAACTTGATTTTTTTTGTCCTTTAACTGACAAAAGACCTGATATTCAAGAATAATTATAAAGTGCAATCACTGAGATTATATGTTTGACTAAAAAAATGTAGATGCAGTTTATGTGTAGAATTTGGTGTTGACAAAGAATAAAGTAGCTCTTTTAAAAAATTAGATTACTAAAATGACCTTTTTGAGAAAAAGTGTGGTGGCTCTGCCCACTGTATGTTAACATCATAGAAATAAATTATATACTTGCAAAGCCTTTGACTCCTTTTAGTCAATAAAAAGCATTCAGAATTCGGGAAATTATATGCCTCCTGCAGTAAAGAAATCATCAGATCTCTGTGTGTGGTCAGTTGTATTCTGAGCCTCCCTGAAAATGCTCACAAGCCTACATAGCTTCCTATGACATAATTCTCCATCAGTGCCCTGTCCTAATGTATGAGTCTGTTCCAGAAATGCATAACATCTCAGAGCTCACAGCTCGGTGTTTTTGTCTGTTCATTATATCTACTCTGTACGTTAAGTCAAGAAAGATGTATGTAGTCAGTGGAGCCGTGTTTGGTGTGACTGCAGACAAAGAGGTAGAACATATATCTCCAAAAAGTCCCCTATTAAAGGATACCCCAAGACAAACTCAGCTTAAAAATAGGTATCTAGAACTCAGAAGAAAGAAGAAAAAAAGATTAAAAAAAGAAGCTTCATTACACTTGAAGATAACTTTACTTTTTATGGCTCATAATGCAGAGGGATTAAAAAGCAAATGTATTTTCAGTTGATAATAAAGATGTTCACTGTGTATTATGTTACAGATTTTAAGAACAAAAAGAGTGCACAGAATAAATATAATCTATTAAAATAATATGTATTTTATCTGATTTTTTTTTTATTCTGTCATGTACATACTACCTGCATGTTGTTTTCTGTGTAGTTCAGAAAGAAATTTGAGTTTGTAGGGTCTGAAAAGTGAAATCTTCCAGGTTAGCAGGAGGCAGCTAGGTCAAGATTCCTGGAGAATGGGTAAATTGGACCAACTATTTGACACAAAGTTAACTTCAATAATATTGCAATACTAATGTATTCTACTTACTCTTCTTGATTTCAGCAACTTCTCTGTCCTTGTGGCAATATCTTCAATATCAGAGAGGTAAAGGATTAATATGAGTTTTTAAATAAAAATTATGTGCAATGAAGGGAATATAGACTACTAGATGATTCACTGACTTCATATTTCATAAACAGAAGTAATCATATATTTATAAAGAAAATCCATGGTCAAAAATGACGGATGAACTACTTTTTCATGTGATCATTTAGTAAAGTATCTGTCTGTGTTGTTTCAATAATAGCAATACATTAGTCTGCTTAGACTTAATTTCTTCTGAAAATGGATGTAAATGGGAGATTCTCCAAAGAGCTCAGACAATAGGACTATAGGTAACCCAAGCAGGAATTACCGATGACCAAAAGATGGATCAGCATTTTTTCAAGATGTTTACATTAAAACAGCAAAAAAGGTATTTCAGTCCTGTATGTAGTAAAGTATCAACATCCAAATACCTTTTCTGCGTGCCCTTAGGGCAAGAATACAAGGAGTAAGTAGAGGGAAGTTGTATCTGTCAGGAAAAAGTAGGCAAGAAAAAATTGCCCTGGACAATTGTTGTTGGGTTTTTTTTGACTGAACTTCTTCATCCTTTGTGCAGACTATGTGTTGGATTCAAGTCTTAGCCATGCTTGATGGGCTAATTTAACTTCACTTTTACATCACTTGCCTTGTTCTTCTCCTCCCATTCTTTGGTCCTTTCAAACTTCATTCATTCTATCACTTCCTAAATAAGAGGAACCTTTCTGTTAAAACAATGTGTAATAATAAATTTTGTGTTCATTTTTTTCCAGAGACTGCTGGAACATAAACCTGTGGTCGCGATGGGATTGGGGATTTTCATCCGGCTTTTCCAGGAAGCGTGCATCTTTATGTAACCTATTATAGATTATGAATTGCAGAAAGAAGAACTTTGAAATAGTTTTGATATCAATTATAAAAATAAATTATCTTAATGTGAGTCCATATGAAAATCTCTGAAACTGAAACAGTGAATTCTGTAAGGCTTGTAGAAACAAACTGACTGTGAGCTGTGATATTCTTTTTCACTATGTGAAATTTTATGATTCATTCTTATATGATGAATGAGTCAAATGTAGTACACTTTTCCAAATTTTAGGAAATTGTCAGGTTGAAAAACAGCCAAAAAAGAGCTTACGTATCTGATGGTGCTGCATAGTTGTATTTTTTCACCTGATGACTGAGAAAGCTAACTTGAGTATGTCATTATTAGTAAATTTCACAAATATGCTATCTCTTATGAAATGCCATGTATAAGAAATAATCTTTTCCTGTTCTAGGAGCACAGAAAATCTGTGGAAATTTTTGCCATAGTCCTGCTATAGTATTTTCACCAGGAAAAAAATAGCTAAAAAATTATATATGAGCTAATATCAGTTTTAGCAAATGATTACTGTGTAGCAGAAAAACTGTAAACCATGTTGATTTTGATGCCTTGAGGGGAGAGTAAAAACAAAAGTACACAGCTTGACAAGCCAGAAGCCTTACAAAATTTTTAGAGCTGCTACATGTAGTAGTCTTAGAAGCATATTATATCCCCATGTCAAAATTAAAAAATTAGACTTATATTTCCAAATTTTTTAACTGATTACAATGTCAATGGTAAGCTGAAAAAACTTATCACTGCATGTACCTGAAATCAGTGATTGATTGAAAAGACCAAATAATGCAGGCATCTTAAGAAAGACCACTTGTGGGCTGCTATGCATGCAATAAGACATCCTAAATCATAAAACAATGTAAGTTGGAAGTCATTCATGGAGATCAGCTGGTCTAAATCCTCACTCAAAGGAGAATTTAGAGGCAATTTATAGCAGATTGTTCTGGGCTATGTACAACTGAGTTTCGAATAGTTAAGTACTGAGATTCCACAGCTCTCTCGACAAACCACTTCAGTGTTTGACCCCTCTTAGGGTGGAAAATACATCTCTCTATATCTTATGACATTTTTCAGTGTCCCAACTTGTCTCTGATCTATCACTGTGCACTTCTGAGAGAACTTTGTCCCTGTCCCGCCCTACTCTACCTTCCACTACTTTCTCCTTCTCTTTCCTTTCTTCCCTCCACCCATTCAGAAAATCGAACTCAGCTGAGAGATCTGTTCTTAGACTTTTCCTAAGACTGACGTAGCTCAGTTATCTCAGCCTCTCCTCATATGTCCCGCTGAACTCAGAGGAATACAGTATATGCAAGCTCAGGACGATGACAAGAGGAAGAAAACTTTTCCAAGTCATAGTCTTACATTCTGAGTTGAATTATTAGGCTGTAATATTATACACAAATTGCTGCAAGATTGGCAAGGATTTTGACACAACAGTTTGGATTTTGTGAATGTTCAATCTTCTCAAGTTCTGCAGCACCTACAGCAAACTATTTATACCCCAAAATAAGTCATAACAAACTGCCAGCATTTCAGACATATTAAAAAAACCCAACTGGCTGAATTATAAAATGGCATCTATAAGAAGAAAAGAATGCGAATCAAAGACCTTGAATGATACTGAATTGTAAGGCCGACAGTATTATGCCTGAGCATACAAGTTGTCTGAAGTAAAATTTCAGATTCCAGGGTAAATCTAAAGTTCAGATTCCTAAGATTTCTGAACAGCCTGGGAAAATAACAATAATAGTATATGATCAAGCACATGAAATATATCCTGTCTCTTCACCAAAATTAATTTCCTTTGTTATGGTTGTCAAGAATCAGTTCCAAGATCTGGTCCACAACATCCTAAGGACTCAGGTGATCAACCAATGGGTATGCACACTACTAGTGTGTTGCAAAGCCTGTTGGAGATGTGCACATCGGTATCACCATCTGAAAGTTTAACAGAAGGGTGGTACCTTGAATCGCTATCAAAGACTTCTTTGGTATGATAGTGCTAAAAAAACATTCACAGATACCCCTCCCAGAAGTTGTCTGCTCCCATCACATTAGTTCTTGATTCGTGAGATACAGATATTTGCTCTTTGTAACTTCATATCTACCTGAGATTTTTCAAACATTGTGGAAAAGACTGGGAAGTTTATTTTGCCACCTGTGTTCACGGTAGGAGTTTCTAGATCTGG
Source organism: Apaloderma vittatum (assembly GCF_000703405.1). Classification (NCBI taxonomy): domain Eukaryota; kingdom Metazoa; phylum Chordata; class Aves; order Trogoniformes; family Trogonidae; genus Apaloderma; species Apaloderma vittatum. The sequence continues at coordinate 58,014 of NW_009704070.1, forward strand.
TCGCCCAATAGCATAGAATCTGTTTCCAGTAGGCACATGCACAAACACACATGTACAGTACATGCATACATGTACACACAACAGTCCACACAGCTGAGCACACATCCAGAAACACTCCAAGCAAATACAGATGACAGAAATGGTTTGATCCCATCCCCTTCTCTGGCTGATCAAGTTGTGTGTATAGCCTTAGACACTTACTGTCTAAGGATGCCTCAGTATCTGGCCCTTAATATTCAGTCTTGAGAGTAGTACTTGGGTGTGTGAATGCCCAAAACCCCACAGCTGCACTCCATTTTCTGATATCCAAACCCTTTGCACCTTGGAAATAAAATTTTATCACAGTCCTCACAGGGAATGAGAACTTCTTAGTTCAAAGGCATACGGCCATGAACAAATTAAAGAAATCAAGTAGATTTTCTACTCAGGCATTGTAATACAATGTCTATGTGTAGATAGATGATTTAAGAATCAAAGCAGATTACTGCAGTAAAACTATGTCAATTCCGTGTTCAATCTTTGTGTCAGCTGTTTTTCTGGCACTTCAGCTGACATCAGCAATTCATGATTAAGATAGACTTATAACAAAGTATATACTTCCTTACATTGTATTCATGGACAGTTATGAATATACCTAAGTGTTATATTCAAAGACAGTCAAAGCAGTAATGCAACTTAAATGGTGATAGACTAATTTCAAGATTCTGGTCAACACAGGCAACTAAAAGCAATTTTTTTTTTCTGCTCTGGTGCTCAAATAATACGCAGTACAGTGCCTTATCTGTAGACTACTTTACATTTTCAGAAGTTTAAATGCTTATGTAATTTTTACATATATAAAACAGAATCTGAGCTTGACCATTAAGTGTGGCTGGGACAGAGCTTTAAAAAAAAAAAAAAGAAATGATCTAATTAGGAAAGTTTGGATATAGTTTTCAGGGTTGAATATTTAGGAATAATTGAGTAAGTAGGCCCTTAAAGAGCAAGATTAGTATCAGAAATATATGCAGTAAATACCTATAAAATGCATTAAATCGTTTTGCCATCTGTAGTACTTTGTACCAATATACCATGGTTTTTGATAGCACTTCTCTGACCACATTAATCAGTTCTTTATACCCTCATTTATCTTGCAGGATAGATAGATAGATAGATAGATAGATAGATGCATTATATGCACCATTATGATGATAATGTATGGAAGAAGAGCTGAAACAATAAGCTGGTACTTTTGGACTGTTTACAGAGGACTACACAAAACAGTCATAATCAGGACCTTTCCATGTTCATTGTTTATTTATGTATGTGGAAAAAACCATACATATATTTTAATTTCTATAGTGAGATGCATGTGTAGTGCAGATAATATAATACAATACCTACATTACTGCTGTAAAAAGAATAGTATTAAAGATTTTATGGAAAGAGTTGTTAATGTTGTTCAAGTAAATCTAAAAGCTAAGTTCACCAAGCTATTTGTAGAAAGAAAGTTTTATCCTGTGGGTTCTCTATTGAGAAGCAGAAACAATCTCAGTTGAATTTTCTATTGCTTTTATTCCTGTTGCCTTGACATCCTGTATTCATCGTTTGTCATATTATATATGCCCCCATGATAGATGAATAGGCATTCTAGGACGATTTCTTTAACAAAAAAATAAAGGAGAGAAAAAAAAAAGAAAAGAGAAGAACTATTTTTTTTTTTCCTTCCAATGAGAAGGAAAACTGGCAAAGGACCACAGCTCTGTTCTTACTTTCTGCTACTAGAACCTTTAAGACAGCTCTTTAAGGAACATAGGAAAGCAAGAAAGGAGGGAGGAAAGGGGCAGGGAGGGAACAAGGAGGAGAGGAGTGAGAAATTTTATAACTAATCACAACATAATTTTCCATTACTAATTAATAGATGGTATTAAATCAAATTCAAATGAAAATTATTTTGTTTTATGGAAAGAAAATAAAAGGTAATTGTAAAGAAGGAGGTGAGGAGCGTGCCCATATCTGAAAAATAAATTCACGCGTATAGTTAAATTTAAATTTATTTACAGGATATAAGCTCCCCACCAATTTAAAGGTTCGATATCGGTTGAGACAAAGATCAAGCTCACGCACTAGCCCTTGAGAAAAGAATGATAATCCAGATTATCATACACTCACCTCAATCAAGCCAGGGGTTCCCGTTCTCGTCTTGATTGTTTTCACTAAGGTACCGTAAAAAGGGGGGATTCCCATTCTCCCTTTTAACCTTGCCAGGGGGTACCTTTACCATGCTCATCTGGTCGACCTTGTCTAGGGATGCCCTAGACCAAGGGGGACACCTCCTTAGGCCACTGCCACGAGGTAACTCCAACATGGCCACTGCAAAGCCCACTTTTAAAACCTCGCCAGTGATGACTGTGGTCAATCATAGCCATCTCGGCTTCTCATTGGCGGCTGCCAGCTTCCTGGGTGTAACCGAGTCCTGACCAGCTCAGGTTCCATAGACAAGTCTGGACTAGCCCAGGTAGGCGGATTCCCTGGAATCTGCCTAGCAACAGCTTAGCTGGGGGGAGGAAATACCTGCCACATCTGCCCTGCATGTCTGAATTTAAATACTAGTTTATGATGCTGGTTAGCTCAGTCAGTTGAGCATAGTGCTAACAACGCTAAGGTCGCGGGTTCGATTCCCGTTTCATCATTGCCCAGCCAATCTCCAGTTTACAATAAGCACGAGGTATTTTC
>NW_009704071.1:0-204 GCF_000703405.1 Apaloderma vittatum
CCTATGTCAACCAGTGCTGTAGCTTTGTCATCGAGGCCACTAAATTAGTCAGGCACAACTTACCCCTAGTGAAGCCATACTTGCTATCACCAACCACTTGATTACTTTTTATGTGGCTTAGTGCAGCTGCCAGGAGAATCTGCTCCATGATTTTACCTGGCACAGAGGTAAGGCTGGCTGGCCTATAGGTCCCCCGGGTGGCCC
>NW_009704071.1:216-4552 GCF_000703405.1 Apaloderma vittatum
ATGGGGGTTATGTTTGCTGTTTTCCAGTCTGTGGGAACCTCACCAGACTGCCAGGGCCTCTCAAATACGATGGCCAGTGGCCCAGCAACTTCAGCCGCCAGCTCATTCAGGACCCGAGGATGTATCTCATCAGGTCCCATGGACTTGTGCACCTTGTCATCAGAAAAATCTGAAATTCCCAGCAGAGTGGAACACAACTGACATTCCTAGTGGTTTGCTGTCTTGTTTGGAGTACCATGTGGTTCACAGCTAATGGGCAGAGATGCTTGCTGTCACCTTGGAGAAATGTATCAGCTATAACATTTCATAATTCACCTGGAACGGAAACGCAAAGGAAATCAAAGGAAGGGAGAAGAGGTAATTTACTTTGGATTACTGCTATTAGTGTGACTTCATTGTTACTTGTTAAACTCACTTTGTATTGAAACCTTCACACAATATTGGTAACAATGCAGTATTAAATATGTCAAAGCAGCTGCACTATTCTTTTATGTTACAGAACTAAAATAATGGGACCTGCATTAACACCTATGGTGTCACATTATTGCAATAAAAACTACATACTACTGCTTCAAAGCCAGAAAATTTATTTTTGATCTTTTAGGAAAAACATAGTGAGAAGCAAGTGCCTGTACAAGGAAGTGAAAATAGAGCTGATTGTATAAGGCTTTCATCCTTTTCATCACACACACATGGTACTTCTTCCCTTATAGTCTTGTAGGCTGGCAGGAACTGTGAAATCACTGAGCCTGGGTGCAGGAAAATCAATGAATCATGAGGAAACAACCAAGAAAGGAAGTTACAGAGATTATTGCATGGCTTAAGAAAGATAAAATCATGGGCTTTCCAACAAGTCATTTTCCTTCCGCATTGCTGGCCATGTGCTCTATCACAGGGAGGACTAATCTTTTGAAATTTGGGCCCTCACAGCACTTGAATCTGTTTCTACTTTCACATCACGGAACCAATCATGAAGCAAATACAAGGCCAGAGATTCATTAGGTGCATGAAGACAAATAATGTGATCCTCTCCAGTAATATGTTTTGGCTCTTTCATAGTGAAGAGATTTTATACTTTCACATTAGCATGTAAAAGGTATGAATGAAAGCCTATTGTCAAGGTCTTAATTTCTAGCAACCAGTATCAAATGTAACGTAGCTATAGACTTGTTTCTAAGGCCACGCAGTAGGCTGTGCAAAAAATAAGCATCTGACATTGCCAAAATACTAAACAAAACTATCGCATGCTTCAAATTTTTTTGGCTACAATTACACTGGTAGGAATAGGATAGTAGTAATCAACTGTCAAAATTACTCTATATTCTTTTCCTCTGTTGAGAAAAATACATCACAATCCATAAGACCGTGGTTTAATCAGTAAAAAATCACAGGCATATTTTGATATTCAAGTAACAGGAAAGAGAGAATCAAGAGTGTTTTTTTCTTCACCTTTCTCATGTGCATCAAGTATTTAGTGAATCAACTCACCGACTGAAGAGTTCAAAGCATCTCCTCTAAGGAGCTCATCGTCTTCACCTTTAAAAAGCTTTGGTGAGGCATTGAGACATCTTCTGTTTCTGTTAAAGGCTGTGGGAAATTTACAATTGGCATTAAACTGACACAGAAGTTGATCCTAAGTGTATAATTCACAGAAATGTGGAGAAGAGTAAGAAGTAAGAGTGTCAGATTTTAAGGCTGGGCCAGCCACTAAACTCTAGTAAACACTCTTTGTGATCCCTTCATCACCCTCTCGGGAGAAGATAACAGGGGAACCAGAGAGAGAGGCTTTGAGGTCAAAAAAACCCACCTTGAACCAGTTTAATGAAAAAAAAAATACTAGAAATAACAATGAAGATGTTGAACTATATGCAGATATTATACAAGAGTATAAGTATATTCAAAAATACAAGAAAACATGTTAATACAGAATCCATGTCCTCTGGGTGACAGAAAAAAAAGTCCCAGACTGGACTTAGTAGCAGACAGGACCACCTGAGCTCAGAGTCCCAATAAAAACCAGAAAATAACAAAAGTAAAAAAAAAAAAAAACAGGAAAAAGCTGTGCTGCTCCCACCGAGGGAGGCAGGAGAAGACAACCTGTCCCAACAAATAGTGTTTCTCTGCAGGGTAGAAACAGGAAGCAGGAACACCAACAGCACAGTGAGAGATGATGAAGAGTCAGTGACAATCCTCACAACATAGCAGACACAAAAAACTCTAGTAACTTTCTTAGGGGCCCTTATATACTGAGCACCATGGGAAAGAATATCATTTGGGTCACCTGGCCCATCCTCTCCTCCCCATAGACACAGCTGCCCCTCCTCCCCTATCATAATTGCCAGGCAGCCCCAGAGAACTTTTATCGTGATGCTCTCAAAACAGGATAAATGAGGGAAGATTGTGAGCACTAAGAAAATTAAGAGAATTATTCATTTATTTTTAGTTCTTTTTTTTTTATTACAAGTCTATTAAGCAAGCAAATTAAAATGTCAGATACTGGAGACAGAGCAAAGATAACCAATTTTAATCCTTTGATATCTCAGATAATGAATGCTATCTATCATCGTATTTACAGGTCATTTCTGTATCTGAGTACAGAAAGGCAAAATGCACAACTGGTTCCCACTCATTCCCTACAAGGCTAGCTGCTCAAGATGGGTGCAGAAACACAATATTCTCAGTGCCACAATGATGAAACAACCTTTTCCTTTCTCAGTGTTGGGCTTGTACAACACAGCTGATTGATGTCATATGTTGCCTCATAGAGAGCTTGGCAACTCCACAGCTTCATGCAGTTTGTGAAGTAAGCACCACCATCAACATTTCACCAAAAGGGAAATGGAGGCAAAGACAACAGTGTCAGGTCCTAAATCACTCAGCATGTCAGTGTCAAGTGCATGATCAGGGACACGGAAATGACCCCCCTGAGGCCTGAGTTAGCCTCACATTGCTGTTCCAGGAATCCCCTTTCCACAAAATCCAGCTGGCCCAGAGACTGAGGCAGCAGAGCTGCAAATAATAAACAAACCAGGAGGGATGGGACTGAGATCCCAATGGCAAATACCTCAAAGATTTAGTCCTGTCAGCAAAGCATATTTATATCCCAACACAGGCATTACTGTCAGCAGTAGGGTAGCATTATTTTCTCTGAGTCTTGGTGGAAAGAAGAGAATATAGGAGAAACCAGTTAATAGGCAGTGATGATTAACTTTGTCATGCCTGATCCTCCTCTTCTGCATGGTCCAGTGCTGCCTCTCCATCCTCCTCCTGCTGCTCCCTGCATAGTCACAGCTCATGTGACAGCAACAGTGGGGGAGAGACAAAGAGCTCTGGCCCTGACAGGTTGTTACCCATCACCTGTAAGTCAGAGGGCTGCAATCACTGTTACTGACTCTGTGTTACCAAGGTGTAATGTAATAGATTATGGGTGGGAGAGCTCAGAAGAAAAATAGAGGTAGTTACTTAACTTTATCTAACCTCTCTAATTCACCATTACATTTTTTGTGCGTCCTGAAAGTGTTCAATAGGCAGTTTTAACCCTGAGCTGAATAATAACGGCTCAGCCATGGGGTCACCAAGGTAGTCCCTTGGTTTGCCTGGGATATTTTCAATTCTGAAGTTTTTTTTGGTTGGTTGGGTTTTGTGTTGTGTTTTCATTGTTCTGTTTTCAGGGTTTTTTTACAATAGTGGTCACAGTGCCTGAGCCCTACCAGGACACTTATTCTGACTTACTGGCCAGTGATATTGTCAGACTGTTCCATTTTTATACAAAGTACATAAACAATGAGTCAAATGGTTGAATTTAAATCCATTATCATTAAAATTTGGGGTTCAGAGAAGCAGGAAGCAGACATTCTGTTTATGCTTTTTACTTCATCTGATACACAAGAACCCATACATAGAGCTTACATACATATGGAGTAGATAAGAACAATAATTCAGTTCCACCTCCTTCCAAAAAGTGACCTAATTTATCTCTCTTTCTTCCTTTAATGGGAAAACAATCAGTACAAACTGGAAAAGCAGTTCAACAAATACTGACTCCACATGGAAAGACTAACCTGCATTCTCCCACCAAAGGGACAGGGAAGCTTCATGTCCTGGAAGCTGAAAAACTCCAGGCAAAAAAATAAAGGTTTGGCTCCACTCCCAGCCCAAGCCTGAGCCAGGACATCTCTGGTTTGGGATAATTCCTGGCCACACTGGATAAAAGAGAGAGGTCAGGCTCTCAGAAATATTTCCTAAGCCATGTTCACCTTTGGGGGAAAATCAGTACCTAACATTCTCTTGAGTGGCCTGAGCCAAAGGTTTTTGAAGTCAGTGGAAAGATTCCTGC
>NW_009704071.1:4583-20813 GCF_000703405.1 Apaloderma vittatum
CTGCTCTTTGGGCTACTACTCCATGTAAAACATGGAATAACTTGGCCATGGTTGTTGCTTGGAAAGTGGGATACGGTATTTCACATCAACTTCTGGTTTAGGCTATACCCAACACAGCACATATTGCAATAGTTAGCTAATATTTACTGGGAGAGGATCACAGCAACTAGTGATGCATTGGCAAGAATATGCAAAGATGTAAACCAGTTCTTCTATTACACAACTGTCCCACAGCAATGAGGAGTCCAGTAAGGCATGAAAGAAAGACACGGACAATCATAAAGGACATGTATAATGTTGTGTCCGTCATCTTTACCTTCTTCTCTGTGTTAGCTGATGGACTAAACCAGGTCCCTAGGAGGCTGAACTTCCGGCATCCATCCACACATAATATACCCCAACCACACTCAAACTCAGTATCCTGCATGAAAAAAATATACGACCAGCCACACAAACAGCCAAATAATCTTGCCCCTCCAAATATCAGACAAACCCAACTATGCCATTTCCAAATGTATCTCATATGGACAGCACCTTTTGCTTTAAGTGCATTATATTGTCCTTATGATTCATTATTCAGTGGTATTTAGGTCTCTTATAACCCCGTTTCTACCTCCATGGCTACAGACATTGCGATAGTTCCTCAGGCAAACAGGTTCGTGGCAACAACAGACTCTGCAGGTCTGCACACCTGCATAAATATTTGCACATTCAAACCCTTCTGCTGTAAATCTCTTGAGGCTGATACGTTAAGATTTATTTCAACCCCACTGGTGTGTTCAGAAATTATGACATCTGAATTAATGTCTTCACACTAAAGCTGTGGCGACATGTCAGCAAATTCAGGACTTTGACTCCTTTAAAGTGTCTATGGTACACATGCAGTGCAATTAAAATGAAGAGATAGAATCCATAAGAGCAGTGAAGTAAGTTTCATAGAACTATTTCCTCCTTCAGGTCCTTGAAAGTCATTTTATGTCATTACTGGAGTTGTTCAACTAAGAGTAGCACAAATGTTGGTGGAAAGTGTATTAAGAAACAGAAGACATAGATTTCAACTAGCTGTCTCCTGAAGGAACAAAAAATCCCCTGGGTTACACAGGCCTGAGGTTTTACAGGAAGAACAGCCTGGAAGAGAAGGAAGGAGAGCAAGACTTTTCTGCTAGTGGTAACAGTTTAAAAGAGGTGCAGTGTTAGATCTTCTAGGGAACCTCTTGGACCCCTTATTTTATTACTAGTTGTGTTTTGAAACAGCCATTTATAGAAGAGATCCACGTTGCACATTGTCAATTACTAACATATGTCCCACAGCTGGCAAAGAAGGCAACTCGGGAGTCATATTTTGTGAATAATCAACACCATCACCAAAAAGTGCCTGCTTCTTTGCTTTGGGCTTAATAATACATTTTTCCCAAAAAAGATAGCTTTCTCACGGTGGTGCCAAATGGAACATATTAAGCTTTAATGATGGCTGAGAACATCGTGTGTCGAAGAGGCAGGGATGGGACTGTGAGACCGTGTCTTGGACCTTAGGACAAATAGCTGCATGTGTGCCAGCCACAGATGCTGCTCCACACTAAGGGGCCTCTGGGCATTGCTACAGTACAAATAATGCACTAAAATGGTGAGCTATGGCAAACTGAGTCTGAGACTTTGCAGAGATCTGGGAGTCAATCACAAAACACTCAGCAAGATGCAATCCTCAAAGCAAGCAGCAAAAACTGCAGACAACAAGGATAAGGTAGGACATGGAGATGGCCAGTTTATTGCAGTAATAGGTATGGTCCACTAAAGAACCCCAAACAGACAGTTGTTGTGTACCCACATGGTGTGTGTCTGAGGCAGGAAAGAAGCAAGGAAACACATCTGAAATATCTGGCTAGCTTTTCCATCAACATATATATGCCCATATAGACAGGCACCACATTTATAAAGACAGGACAGGGGCTGTGCAACCCTGTGGCCATCTTGCTTTCTCTCGGGATGTGCTCTGGCTGCTAGCATCTGCCACCTATTCCCAACAAAGCCACCCTTGAGCCTTTGGTACTTTGAAGGGACATTTCCAACAGCCAAGGGGTGCAGACAGACATCTCATCTCTTTAACTCTTATCGGTGCAAAGAACACAACAAATATGGAAAACGTGGCTCAGCCATAATCAAAACACTGATTTTGTAGTTTACTAGTGGAGAGTCTGGGGTAGCTGCTCTGGAGCAGGAACCACTGCGCTTAATATGACTCCCTTTGGCCTTATCAGGCGTTTCACTGGTATTTCATTCATCAAAGCCCAGCAGCCAAGTATCTGCCATATTTGGCCACTGTGAGACAGCATGTGGCTTGGAGCTGGGGTTAGCACTGTGGGAGCAGCATGCAGGTGGGTTGAGTAATCACTCATTGGGAGGGGAAGCACAGATGTCAAGTGTTTGGGAAACAGTGGGTACAGGGATAATGATGAACATTTACCTGAAGTGGTAAGGATGATGGTTGGGCTTTACCTCTTTTGAAGTTAAGCTTTTAGAAGTTTTCTAGGCCACATTTATTGTTCAGGCTCTCTCTGCAAAAACTCAGAGAGAGCAGTTTAGCTGACAGCTCAGACTGCCTGGCTCTCTGCAGGTTCTCTAAGGAAACTCAGACAAATGTCTTTGGGTGCTGTTTCACAGCTCATACACGTGGAAAAAGGCGGGTCTTGTCTGTCTTTCCCTTCCCTCTTGCTTTTCTATCATCTCAGGGTACCTCCTGGTGCTGCCCCAACCTCCCTTGGGGCAGCTCCGTGCTTGTCAGACACTTCCCTGAGCCAGTTTTAATCTTTTGATGGGTTAGGCATCTGCTGAATTTTTGAATTAAGTCCCCTGGAGTGAGGTCCCATGAGCTCATGCAAGGTAAGCAGTGGGAGCTGACAGCCAGAAGAGAGCAAGGAAGATGGGAGATGTGCGATGGGGCAAAATGACTCTCGTCCTCCAGTGGTAATGGGACGCCAAACTGACTCACTGCTTCCCAAGGGGCTGCAGCCCCAAACAGAATGCCTATCTCCAAGACCGTGAATGGTGGATGACAGGAATCCTAGCATTTGGTAGGGAAATGAAGTTGGAACACTTTCATCCACTATTCAGTCTTATCATACAATGAACACTTGCCTTAAGGATATAAACCAGCAATTGTATTGATTAAAATACAAGAGAGCCAAGTCCCTCAGCAGTCAATTCTAAGGAGAGAAGACACTCAGCAGCAACCCTACATGCCATGAGGAAAGCCTTGTCTCCAGCAGTCATATGCACCACCATTTTTTTTTCAGCCTTTTACAAGTTGGCTCATTTTCTCTCACATATCCTTCTCGATGCTTTAGAGACTTGTTTTAGACTGAGTTTTGTTTTCAGATTTCATTAGCAATCTTCTCCCTGAGATGAGAGCTGACTGATGAGTCCTTGCTCAGTGAGAGTGATGCAATGAAGACGTGAGCAGGTCCCAGCACTCAACCAGTGGTTTATTCTGGATGAAAAGAAAGAGTCTCAGCTATTAAAAAATAATCGATACTTAACAGATTATATCCTCCGATTAAGGGTGAGCTCCAGGCGCATACCATCCCTCCTTCTAGGGATGGGGATGCAGGGGCCTTGCTTCTATAGAGCAAGGTGGATGGAATAGGTTTTGTCAATGGAGATGCTCTTCTTTGAAATCTACTGAGTGCAAATTTCTTCTGCCCTTAAAGCTCACAATTCAGAGGTGCCACAGACTGGATGTGGTCATTACTGAATAGCCAGGCTGGTTTTAGAGCTTGCCGCAGGAAGGGGCACTGTTACACCAACCCACCACAAAGTGTAGAAAGAAAGGGATTACTTGTAGGTCACTCCTAGTGCATTGTTAGCTTTGTCTGGTAGTGGGTTTTTGTTGTTTGTTTTATTTTCTTGAAATGTGTTGATTCTTAAGTCTTAAAAATAATCATTTTAATTGGAAATAGCTAGGAGCTCCTCAGTGCATGTGTATCATCCACATTTTGCTCTCCCTTGTTTTCAGTCAATTCCTAAACTTCATGTATGAAACCCAAGAAGATTTAACAGTGTTAAAAGCTTAGGTTTGAGAAGAGGTGAAAGGTCATTTAGCACCATGTCATATATATCAGCAAAATGGACTGCAAGCTCATAATGTTTCACTGTATTTTATTTCTCCCAAAATAATTTTCAAAGAGAAAAAATATATTCCTCTGAAAAGTTCAGGATTCATAAATTCCCTCAATTCCCACACATTTAAATAAAAATAACACTTCCTTTTTTAAAGCTTCTCAGATTAGGGCTCAATTTTTTATGAAATGAGAGCCCTCCACCATCGCTCATGTAAGGACTTCCAGTAGCTTAAAAGGTGGGAAGAAGCCGTGATCAAAGGACCACAGACTGAAGCATTGCTGTCATCTACTTAGCTAAAACTTGCTGAGTTTGTTTCATCAAACTAGCCCTTTAAATTACTTGCTTTGCTGTTTGTTGAGGGTTAGGGCTGGGCCAACCACTGAAAGTTGACAGAGTCTCCCCAATCCCTCTCCCTCCCAAAACAAGAAGAGAAAAGGGAATGAGGCAAAGAGACTTAGAGATTGGAAAAGAAAGCTAAAGCAGCTTTAATAAAACAATAACAGTACTGATAAGGGAATAATGAAAATAATTATATACATACAAATATATACAAAACCAATATTGAATCTCACCCCCCTGCCCTGATAGCAATCACCAGTGATGCTGCAGAGCAGGCAGACACTGGGGAAGCCACAGACTCAGCAGCAGAGAGCAGCTGACAGAGGAAATGCATTTTCGGAAAGCAGGGTCGGGATCAAAGGCAGAAGATTGGACAGAGTCTTCTTTGAACGGTGGCCACTGAAGGGAACTTAACCCCTGTGATCCCTCAGTTTTATACTGAAAATTACATAAACAGAATGGAATACTCTTGTTGGTCCCATGTCCTGTCCGTTCCTCACTGAAGGTGCAACCTTTAACTTCCCTGTGACACCTTTTGCCTCCCAGCACCTGCAACATGTTACACAAGATCCAGCAGCAGCCTTGGTCACCACAGAAGCGAGCATCAGCAGACAGTAACTGTAAACATCAGGTGTTATCATTACTAGTAGCTGTTAACTCAGAAAGTGCAGCCTCTTCTAAGAGACTGAGCTGAACAGCAAAATCACTGTACAGAAACAGTTTTGTTTAGCTAAAACCAGGACAGTGTTTCATCAAGATTCTCAGTAGTTCAAACTCAGATCCCTATAGACTGCACTGTTTTCAGCTATTTTCTCTCCATTTCTTGTCCATTTCTCCTCTGAGCTTTTATTTCTCCTCTTTGGAAGAACACTGTTTCCACCACTGCGGTAGGTATAGCTCTTCACATTCAAATCTATTCTCTTCGTTACACCACGTAAAAATTGCAGATAAACTGCAGAAAAAACAGAGGGGCAGCAAACCTGGTACTGTTCATGGCATCAAAGTGTTTTGAGAACAAAGCTCAAAGGACAATCCCTAATAATTCATCTGTGACCATTTTTCTAAATTCTTATACACTCTAGTGTGAAATGACTGTATTTTATTGTGTTACACTTAACACTTCAACTCTGGCCTTTGGTATTAATGAGAATGTCCTTCAACTATAGCTGCTTTTTGCTCCTTTCTTTGATTCATTAGTTGTTTACTGCAGGCTATTAACAACCCTAAAACTAGCTTTAATCCACAGCCAGAGTCTTTAAATATAATACATCATCAACAGGTAATTATTCACTTTGAAGTCTTCCCTCCTTTTTTCTTAGCTCTGTGAGGTGATATCTAGGCCTTTAAAGTATGGTAACAGAGTACTTCCATCAAAGCACCAAAACTAGTAATGCTAATGTCAAGAAGTTAACTGGTGTACTTTAAACACATAGATGGCCAATCTTCCTCTTCTTTTTTCCTTCCCTTTCCTTTTCCCTTTCCTTTTCCCTTTCCTTTTCCCTTTCCTTTTCCCTTTCCTTTTCCCTTTCCTTTTCCCTTTCCTTTTCCCTTTCCTTTTCCCTTTCCTTTTCCCTTTCCTTTTCCCTTTCCTTTTCCCTTTCCTTTTCCCTTTCCTTTTCCCTTTCCTTTTCCCTTTCCTTTTCCCTTTCCTTTTCCCTTTCCTTTTCCCTTTCCTTTTCCCTTTCCTTTTCCCTTTCCTTTTCCCTTTCCTTTTCCCTTTCCTTTTCCCTTTCCTTTTCCCTTTCCTTTCCTCTTTCCTTTCCCCTTTCCTTTCCCCTTTCCTTTCCCCTTTCCTTTTTCCTTTTCTCCCTCCTGTCTCCTGCTACAGCTTTGGCAAGATTCTGATGCTTTTGTGACAAAGGTAGCTTGGCAATTTAGAATTAGGTAACTGTACTATCAATGTCCAGCACTATAAACTCATTATGAGCCTTGGCCCTTTTTATTGTGCTACAGTAGGATTTTATTTCAGTAGTCCCACTAGAAGTCAGCTCAGAAATTCAAAGCTGTACATTAAAATTCTAAGCTAGCACCTCTAAAAATAAATTTGTGTAAGCATGAGTTCATAGTGCTGTGTTTATTCCAGAGGTCTTTGACTCAGTTTCAGGAAGACCCTTAAGACCATGATTAAATGCTTCTGTACTTGAAGCTTTCCTAAGTGCTACATGGTACTGGTATATCTGTCCTGAGCTAGGATCTTTGTGTGCAGACTTGCAGAAATGCCTGGGCCAATCCCACGTGCACTGAGAGAGAGACGAGTAGTGCATATAGGACAACTTGCATCTACATACTCAGAGAAGATCAGCCCGTGGTCTCTGCAGTATAGTATGCACTCATCCAAAGCACTTCTCAGTCTTGAAAAGTCAAATACATAGTATCATGGTGAAAACCCGAGATATTTTTGCTTTTGCTCACAGCATTTCTTTTTAATTTTTTCTGCAGCGTTTTATAACTTTGGCTTGTAAACATCCTTAAAAAAATTTCTGAGGAACGATTGACCCATAAATGTCAGGCGGTTGCATTTATTGATAGAGAGAGTGCAACCTCCTCTGGTTATCCATACGTCTCTCATTATATGCTTTTGGGGTACTCTGACATGTGGCTTCTAGCAAAGGTAGACTTTTTTCTTATTATTATTTCCTTACACATTTGCATTTCTTTCAGTCCAGGCAGCAGTAATCACATACAGAACACATAACACACAGGCTGTTGCTCTCCCAACTCCCGGTTACCGGCAGGCAGTCAGCGTGTGGTCCCAGTTGCTTTGATCATGGCAGCAGCCCCAGAAAGCACTGAAAGCAGAGCATCTTCTCTACTTACAGATGAAGAAGCTAAGAGCCAAGTTTCAGCCTCATTTCAGTCAGGCTTCCATTGTTAAAATAATAAGTAAATCATGGAAGAAATATTATGTCCCACAGGTCAGACCACTGGTATCACCTCTGGCTGGCTCACTGCAAGAGGAATAAGACAGCACATGCATTTGGAGTGCTGGGGCACTCTCTGCAGCCCCAGCTGTGGGAATCTGCAGCATCACAAATGAAAAAGCATGCACACTGAGGAGTTAAAATGATGAAAATAAAGCATATAACGAAAAATATCCTTGCTTTTGGGGAAGATTTAAAAGCTTCTCCAAAGGGAGAAGTAACAGCTAAAAAAGCTTTATCTTTGCAAGCATCATAAAAAAGGTTGCAAGCTCTATACACTACAAAGGCACTGCCTTCACCCCTCCATCTCCATGATTTCTTTAGATTGAAGAAACCTGTTGGCTTGAGTTCTAAAACCCAGATAAAAGCTTTGATTTGTTAATTAAATTTTTACTGCTATCTGCATTTGATATCTCAGTCAAATTGTATCCGCTTGCAAGAACAGAAAAAGTCACATCAAAGGAGAACTCCACCTCCGTGACCTGTAATTACAGAATTTACTGCTTGGTGATACTGGCTGTAAGATGCACCTGCCAGGCAGTCCCAGTGTACTGCCTACACCTAAAACAAAGCCGGTTCATTCAACTGGGGTGAGCCATCACATGCTGAACAAAAGGACTATGTTTTGTCAGGAGCTGTCCTGAGACAGACAGGAGATTCTGAGAACAAGGGACTTTTTTCTGTGTTACCTCAATGAACTGGGAATAAGGGTAAGCTCCCACAGAGAAAGGCAGAACTAGGAGAAAAAAAAAGAAACGAGGACAGGAAGATAATGGGAATTAAAAAGAAAAGGAGGGAAAAGGAAAGAAAATTAAAATTCATCTTAGTGGTTAAAACAAAAAAAAAGATTACTCACATAAACAAGAGAAAGATAGGGTAGCAAAGAAAAAAATAGAGAAGAAAACAAACTAGAAATCATGCATATATTCTAGTTGGAACATATATCTGCTGGAATCAAACTTTAGCATGCAGAATATTTTCCCCTTTAAACACCCACACAGGTAATGCAGAAATCCCCAATTTGTGTCAATGCATTCTTTGACTGTCAATTGTTTTCCATTATATTTTGAAACAAGCAGAAATGTATCATGACAAAGACAACGTAGTCTTTATTAAACTTGGGAGCCTCCCTGGGAGCCCCAGAAGTTGTTACTGGTGTTTATGTTTGGGAAACAAAACACAAAGAAGGAAAATAAAACAGCACATTGAATAGGCTTGCTGGGTAGGAATTTTCCCTGGAGTGATTAATGTACACAAAATATTCATATTACAGAACAGGCATTTTCAACAAGAGAATAATAATTTAATTGAAAAAAAAGAGATTTTCTGTTGGGAAAACCAATATGGCAGATCTGTGCTTGTCCACTCAGGAGGCTTTTGTTAATACTGCTTCAGTAATGCACAGACTTCCAGGATGGCAGTTAAAGAAATACCCTTTTTCCTTCTCTAACATGAATTAATGCCCAAGCCAACCTTTGCTGCAAAAATAAATGAATCATGAAAAAAATAATTCATTGCACATATTGCTCATTTCATCCTACCTTTTGATTTACATTTTTACCAGCCTTTGAGGGGTTTTTTAAACAAAAGAAGCTTGGCTTTTCTGATCAGAATTCTTTCTTTTTTTTTTTAATGAGAGCGAGAGAAACTGAAGCTAAAATTGTTTTCTTTGACTTACTTCTGCATTAGCCTGGCCTCACTATAACCAGGGAAATGTTTACTGTTGACTTCAGTAGGCCAAGATTTTGCACCTTGTGTCCCTTTGGCCTCAGTGAACACTGACTAAACAACGCTGCTGAAAATCATGGGGTGAGGTGTATGGTGGGATAAAGGGTCTGTAGACTTCAAAGGTTTTCTCTGTTTTCATTGGAACTTCAAAACGCTGTTGAAATATTTACTAAACCCAACTGATGTGGTGTCTCTGAAAGCTCAGATGAAAAGCACCCACTGCAGCAACCCAGGTTTTCAAACCCTGCCAGGACACCCCTTGCAATGTTCATGCCCCAAAACTGGGCATCACCCTTTTCACCAGCAGTCTGTCCTTCTCTTGGATTAACGGAGCAGCGTTTCCACTGACACAGCATGGCCTTACTTGGTTGGTATTAGCAGGAGCGCAGTCCCAGCTGAAGACAGGACTTGCTCAGATCCCACCATCAGCCTTGATGTTTTTAAGGCTGCCTTGGAAATCACAGCTCCCCCCGGCCAGGACGGTACCCCCTCTGGGCTTCGTTACTGCCTAGCAAAACAAAGAGTAATCTGGGAAAACTGTCAGGGATAAGAAGGAAAATAGGCACATGGAGGGGGGGTTGGGTCTCCCAGCATCACAAAACAGGTCCGGGCTAAACTGGGCTTAGAAATTAGCACTAACTCTGTGTCCCTGTTCACTGGTCAATGTTATTTTTGATGTTGCTCGCTACCACGATTTAACCTTGGGATGACCAGGAGGCAGGTCACAGGCAGAGGTCCAGTATCCCCAGCCTGACTACATTAAAGTCCTTCCTGACTACCTGGCCTCCAGCTTACCCCAGCTTGAAAAAAAGCTTCCCTGAGAGCTACTTCCCCCTCCAGAGAGCAGAGAGAGTTTCTGGAAGGAGGGAGAACAGCACTTTTAGAAGCACTCAGGTTGGCTTTGCTGCTACTAGTTGCCTCTCATGGAAAAGGAGGTCAGCCTGGTTCCTGTTCCCTCCCTCCCTGCCCCTCACCCTCCCTCTAGTCCAATCCTTCACGACTGAGGATGAGGAAGGTTTTGGCTTTGGCTGGATGATAGTCAAAATTTACTGTATTCAGAGGAAGGTGAGTATGAAACTTGAAATAAACCCCAAAGGGTGCAAGAGCAAAGTTAATGTGAGATCAACAGCAAAGGATGACCTCAGCTCCTATCATGTGGCTTTGTATCCCAAACTGCTCAGGTTGTGCCAAAATTTGCAGGCAGTAAGCAGCATGATCCCCAGCTGGTGTGAATTCCTGTTTTCAGCAGCCATCACACTCTGAGTAAGGGAACCTTGAAGCCAGGAGGAACGACACTGTGTCCTGGGAATTTCCCTAAAGAAGCAGGATTTGCACATGGGTGAGAAATGACCTGGTATTCAAGCTGCCAATTCACTATGACAATGAAGGCTCTGAGGCTGGACAGAGGAACCTGGGTAGGTTTGGAAGATGTAAATGAGTGAGATGCTCCCCAGGGAGGAATTGGAGTGAGCCAGTACATGGGGACAGCAGTGTTCTTGGGGGGAGGAATGGGCAGATGTGAGACTAGGGACATGGTGAAGCTGTCAAGGTACTTTGTTTTCATGTGAAGCTGGAAGCACTTGTGAAGGGTTTGTTAGGAATAAGTATGCACTTGCCTTAGCTGGATTCAGCCTGCTGTCTTGAAGTAGGACCAAAATTATCTTAATCTATAAGCTTAAGGGTCCTAGAAATAGGTGAGAGGACTCACAACACTCCTGCGAAGTATTACCGAAATACATCCAAAGTATGTCTTTTTGCAAGAACAGTAAAACATTTTTCATTTCCACAGAGATGAAAGAGAGACAAAAGTTCACTTTCCAAATATCAAGAGTAACATCAAAGAGCAGTCAATAACAGAGTGCTAAAAGGCACTTTAGTCAAATCCTGTGAAGAGTCCTAGGTCACATTTTACTGGACAACTAAGAGCTAGTTTTTAATTTTTATAAGAGGCCACTACCTGGCAGCTTCCACAGGTGTCTGTGGCTCTTGAATGAAGGTGACCACATATCTCTGCTCTCTTTATAAACCATGTCCAAGTGCAGATCTACTTTTGCTCTATCTGTGGATCAAGCTGGTTACAACTAAATTGTTTGTAAGAGGCAGAGCCTGGGTCCATACTGGAATCCCACCACCTGTCTGGGTTTCCGTGCCAGGGAAGCCAATCTCCTTGCACCTCGAGCAAGCCAACATGTAGGCAGTATTGACAGCTGAGCACCTCAGAGTGATGCTGACATCACAACTAACAGAGCAGAGCCAGGGAGAATAAACAGAAACTGGAGTAAAATATATCCACAGAGAGAAACTTCACAGCTGCTAGCTGAACACAGAAAAGAGCTGTATCTCTTTTGCTTGCCCGAATCAAAGCAAGGGAAAAGTGACCCAAGACTACCTTCCAGGGCTGTCAATAGTGACACAACATTTAAACAGCCATGTCCAAAAGAAATGAAAGCACTAGGAGCTATTACACACTTTTAAAGTCATTCCAGTTATGAAAAGGTGTCCACAGTCTATTTGCCTAAAACTGGAGCACTGTGATCCTTGCTTACCAACTAAAACAAACATCCCATTCGGCAGGGGGAAATGACCCACGAATGCAAGTCTTTACAAGCCTCCTAAATACAGTGAGACCAGTGTGCCATGTGTGCCTATCATTTTCTTGTGCTTTTTCTTCTCCTCTTCCTGCTTTTGTCAACAGTCCTGACTCCCCGTCTGCTTTCTGTTTACAGTTGTTAACAGAAGGGACAAAAGCATACACCATTAGTTTGGAGTAGGACAGAAACAGGGATTAAAGTGCAAATAAAAATTAAGCTGATGAATGATTCTTTCCAATATACAAGTTTGCATGAAAAGAGCATACAGGATATGCAGTTATGTAAATATGGCAGTTCTACACAATTGTGAAGTTAAAAAAAAAGCCATAGACCATCAGCCCAGCATATGGACACTATATTCCTTTGGTTCTCTCTGCAAAGAAAATAAGTAAGTTGATAGAAGGCACAGTTTTCAAATATTTTCCTCTCATCACAGAAACATGGGGTTTTTTTCAGTTGTACCAACTCTGCCTCATCACCTTTAGGATGTTTGTGCCAGTCCAAGTGAGGTTCCTTGGAGGTTTTTCTTTCTCTTAAGACTTTATCAATAATGCTGCTCGAAACCTCCCAGCAGCTTCGCCTTTGCGCTGATGGTTTCCTCTTTCCCACTAGTAAATTAATCACCACATGGGTACCTTTCAGGTGTTGAATTATGCCACCGAAGAGAGCCCACATTATTTACTCCTTTCTACCAGAGATTTGTGTACTGTTTGAGCTTCCCTAATGTGCTCTTCCTCCAGGTGAGACACTCATCATCATTCATTTCTGACATTGATTGACCCTTCCTGAGCCTGTAGGACCTTGCCAGCTCCCGTGTCTGCACAGACACTTGCTGAGCACCATAATACATACCCCTGCAAAGAGGCAGCTCCCTCAGGTTTTTTTTTGCCCTGGAAGGGCCTTAGCCTCATTTCCAACTTGTCTGCTAGAATTTAGTGCCCCATCCAGCAGCACTGCACACCCAGTACCTATCCTCATTGATGCAGCTGCTGTTTTCCACTGGCTGCATCCTCCGTAGGCGCAGGGCAGGTTTATTCCAGAAACCCCTGTGCTGACAATGTCATTCCTCCCTCAAAAGCCTCTTGGTCTGATACCTTGAATACCAGCTCGGCATCTGTACATGCCTTCATTGCAGCAGTCTCCACAGGTCTCCCTGCTGAGCCTCCTCTCCCTCCCTAAATGCTCATACACCTTCAGCTTCCAAACTCCCTTTGAGTACCCTGTCTTATCCACCCCAAATCTCCCCTGGTTACAGCAATATACCCCCCCATCTCAACTACTCTGTGGCATACTGTGGTGAATAAAGCTCTGCTCAGGGATTTAAGAGACTAGATATGAATAAATAGCTGAGATTTTATGTCCAGCCCCTCTTCTAGTATTTTAGCTTCAGGAGAAAAGCAACAGTTGGTGTTAAAACAGTAATTTGGCACATGTGCCTCTTTGCTTATCAGCTCATTTGCTCAACAACAAAGACAGGAAAATGCTGCGGGGGGTCATTTCACCAAGAGAGTGCTCAGAAAAACTGGAAGGCTGTGATGAAAATCATTTAAATGGCATAGTCAGTGGTCAGGATGAGTGTCTGTAGGAGTAAATGGGAACATATTAAAATGCTAAGAGAAGTTTAATCTGCGATTGATCTCCTAGCAATTACCCTGCTTTCTAAATCTCTCCATATCATTTAATGAGGTGATTTCAGTGTTCTAATAAAAAGTGGCAGGGGAATGTTTCCAGATGTCCATGTTGTAGGGAAGTAAATGCTTGTCTGAAACTATAATCTGTATATTAAACCAACCGACATCATCTTCTGATTGAACTACTCTTCTGTCACAATTACAGAGAAAGGAGTAACTGAAAAGTCAGGAGATTTTAGAAAATCCTGTCAAACCATATCAATTTTATACAAAACAGAAATCCTCCCTCTCTGTTGATTTCTTGGCATAAAACACCACCATTTCATAAGTGCTGAAATATCTGCTTTTACAACATTTCCTTAAAATTAGTTGCTTATTTCTCCATTAGAAATGGAAAACATTGCTACTTATGCCCTGTGATTGAGTTGTTTATCTCTGATCACTGCAAAAATGAGACCAACAGGAACAAGCTCAGCTGTCAAACTACACTTTGAGAACTGAGGAAAAAGTTGTGATGAAAAGTTCAGGGCATCAGGAATCACACTGCATCAGTCCGCTTGTCAAACATGCCTTGCAGCCAACTGTGGGAAGTCACTAGGGTTCTCAGACTTCTTCAACATTTTATTTTTTTATTATTTTTTTCATTTACAAGGGCGCCTCTTGCAACTGCTGGTCTGACTTCCATACTTAAAAGAGCTCATACTGAAGTGTTCACATGACACGTCACCAGATCCATGCCCACCATTGCTCACATATAATACATACAACGACCCTGGCACCAGGCTAGGGGATAACTGTGAGCAGCCCTGGCTTCTCCCAAACTCCCTCGGTAAACATATGGCTGCACCATTTATCAGCAGGCTTACCAGACCTGCTCCCTCAAAATCATTCTTCAGCCAAACACTTAGGGTCAACTTCACAATCTTTAAAGTGTTTCGATGCCAAATATCTCAGAGGAGTTTTGATGTGTGCACATATCTGTCTTGTACAAAGCAAACTGACACCTCAAAAGTCGAGGGCAAAACTACCCCTCCTCATTACCTCTCCCTTTACTACCTGTAATTTTGGGCAGTGACATAACTACAATGGTGTGTAGCACCCATGTCTCTATTTTCCATCCACTTGAGACTAGATGGTTTATCTTTGTCTGTATTCACCCGTCAAAAACAAATAAAAACTCAACTAATCTTTGACGGCTGAGGTCACACCATGTCTTGATTTCAGTGAGGGCAAACACAGCCCTCTTAGTTGAGAGAAAAGGGAATTTAACCCCCTCTGTTCTGTAAATAGTCTTGTTAGCTCTCAGCTGTCACAAAAGCATATCCTGCATTGCATATGGCAAATATTAACCAGATGCTGACTGCAGCTCTACTCACATGACATTAGGCAGTTCATGTATCCTCCAGGTTAGCTATGTTTGTAGGTGAAAGTCTATGTGACCTTTAAAAGATTACAAATAAGGAAGGGAATATTTCCAATGGCCTGCATTTTACAATGTGCAGTTAAATGAGTGGTTAGTGTCACAGCTAAGGGCAGCAGCCCAAGGTGGGTATTTTGTTCCACACCTTTGATTGTGCTGAAATGTGCCACTGAGTTTATTTTAAAACATAACAAAAAATGATGCTGAAATCAAACTTTGTGCATGAAGCATCTGTCATATCCAGGGAGCTTGAAATTATAGAATGTGCATACACAGATCGTTCACTTTAATATATTGCCAAAGATTGTGAAGGCCAAGCTGTAGATTAAATTTCCCTTTGTCTTCCCTGCATATGATATAGTGATGTGACCCAGATGATAATACACAAAGAAAAAATGCCTGGGTTTGCTGATCTACAGGGTTCAATTTGGTTAACTTTCTGACTATTTATTCCAGTAATTAGTAAGTGCTCAATAAATGAGGATGTTGTGAAATCTAATCCTCTGAAACTCAGATCAGAGTTCTCTTTTGACATTTAATAGGACTGCAATTCCATCTGGCCTTCACAGTTCGCAGTCACTTATGCTACAGTCTGTACATTTTGTTGTCAGAAAGCACGAACTGGATATTCCTTGTCACTGCACGTGCTTGTTCAGAGCTATGTTTTTCCTAAAAAAAGAGAGGTATGTAATTTCTTTCTAGACTTTTTTTAGCATATAGCAGTCCTGCTGCCACTAGCTATTGTTGCTGGGCAATGAGAGCTGTATCTGTTTTCTTTTAACTTGGGCTAAGTAATTCAAACTGAACATTTATCTCTAACAAGGAGGGAGGGAGAAGAATGGCTGAAGGATAAGAAAGGTTGTATCTATTTTGTTTCTCGCCCAAGAAAATGTGGAATGTGACACTCCTGCAATGCTACCTTCATTTCTAAAGCCAGCCTTGGTGTCCCTGCATATTTCTTACTTAGACATCTACACTGGCATCCACACCTACAGATGGAGAAGCTGTCTTATTCCTGTGAGCAGCTAAACTCCTCCCTGAGCTTCCTCAGTAACATTTATCAGAAGAAACTCCATAAACACCACACTTTCATGGGTACAACCCCAGACTGAGTACAACTCCCACTCCCACCAGTCTACCATATACCTTCCAATAGTCCTAATTCTTACCCTCCCTTTCAAATCTGTCTTTACAAATCTGTGAGGGCTATCTGAAGATGTGCAGCATTTGCAGTTGTATTCTAAAAAAGATGACTTTTAAAGAGGCTGAAGTTCTCAGACTGGGTGATACCTCTTAAAAAAAAAAAAACACAAAAAAAACGTAGTCCTCCTTGCTGAAGTACTCTCATCTTCCACTTGCTATGCAGAGATCTCAAACCTAGATCTGTCAGATCCAGGGGGTAGTGCAGGAGGCCCCATTTCTCCAGTCTGGATTAAAATATCTATTCATGAGCTTGTCTAGGCACCAGCTTACTCCATTCCTGC